>NC_037539.1:30695876-30722631 GCF_001531365.2 Cynara cardunculus var. scolymus
TATATATATATATATATATATATATATATATATATATATATATAATATGTGAATTGGCATGGGTAAATGGTGTATTGTCTAGGGAGTAGGAAGTGATTACATGTTCATGTATCAAGAACTAGGAGACATCCCAATCACCATGTGCTTGTGCTTGGAAATCAACATCATGCACCTAAATGAAGAATTGAACACAAAAATGAAAATTCATGTTAAAATGGTGGTTATGTATATTTGTACATAAAAATGAGCATGGCAATAAAATTATTGTAAAACTAAAAATAAACCAGTAATAATATTTGGAAATAACTAGATGCAAGACGCATTTGAGACATGTTAAACACGACTTTCTCCAAAGTTTAATCATTCGAATAGATACGATGTCTTTTAAACGACTAAGATGATTAGAAATAGCCTTTTTTTTTACATCCCCATATCTCCTATTTGACGACATAGAATAAGGTTGCACTTTCTTTGGCATTGGCCCCCAACAGGGGTCGCAAGACATGCTATTAACTATGAACTGGGAGCAAAGAGAGAAATAGGCATTACAGATGATTAAAACATAGAAACATATTGTCGAGAGGAACTAGAGTGTTGTTTCTTCATTTTGATATTATACTGATTTTATGGAAATGAAGGGTCAAATACAAGGCTCCAGATGCTGATTATTTAGATCAAATTCCATAATATATGATACTTGCATACAAATTATTTTGTCTATTCCAAATAAATACAATTGCATTTAGTAATAGTCAGATCACTTTCTCATCATCTTAGATTACAGCTAATCCATTGTTTTAATTGATATGTGATTTCAAACTCAATCGATGGACCACAAACCACTTGCACACTGAGATTCTTTCTGATTGTAGACACTGTTTCGTCATAAATTTTGTTTTGTCTTCTTCTATATGTTTTTACCTAAGGTTGTACAAAATTACCAAATGACACATTGTACAAAACAAAAATGCAAAATTCTTTCGTAACGGACAATGTTTTCCTCCGTTACTGATTTCTCAAAATTATCAAATTGCCCCTATATGGAAATTACAATAAGCAAAAAAAAAATCCGTTGCACAGGACACTAATTTTCTTCTGTCGTTGATTTCACAAATTACCAAATTACCCCTCATATATTTTACATTTCATAAACATTTATTTTAGTATATTTAACTTTATAACTTTATTGAGAGGATTAAAATAAGGGATGTAGGAGTTCAGATTGTTTGTTTTTCTTGTTAACTCTCATGCGTAGCCTCAAGTGAACTACACAAAAAGGCCTTGAGATGAGAGTGAGATTGAAAGGGTAATATGGTAAAAGTGAGTTTTGTGCAAGAATCCAAGATATTGTTCCTTTGGAACTAGACATTGTCAACCTTTTCCAATGAAAATGAATCATACCCACATATGTGCCTTTACCTTTTTGTGTTACCCAATTTAAAAGAGGCTTATTTATCAAATCAATCATACCCACACACCAAAAAATTTATCTTTGTTATGTCTTTTATTGGATAAGATTATCTAGTCTTTTCATATTCAACCAGTAAAATAAATGACATCTAATCAGCGTTTTTCTAACATTTTTTTGATAATGGCTCTCTAAGTCTATCGTTTACATATACTAATGTTAAAATAAAATCTTAAATGTATTTCTTGAAACGGTATTTAAAAATGAAATTATAAAAATATGTTTATTTCTTTGTATTTTGCCAAAAATAAAATAGTAAAACTGATCATAATTCATTTATGGTTCTCACATGCTGGTTGCTAAAGAGAATTCTCCTTTGGTCGATTTTTTCATTGTTATCTTGTTCTAAATTAGTTATTAATATTAATTGATCTAATTAAGAATAATGGGTCATTTACCAAACGCTTATCAGATAAGCGTTTATCGACAAGAGTTACAATCTTCACTTGGCTTATTGGTTAAAAATCTTGGCTATCAAAGTAGATTGTTGGCAAGTGTTTCTTACACAGTAAGCGTTAAATGGGTAAGAGCCTTCTCCTTCACTTATCAGGTAAGATTTTGTGTTTATTATTATACTTCTTATTAGGTAAAATTCTCGATCCTTACCATATTCACATGATAAAATAAGTTACACTCGATAAACGTTTATTCGATAACTGTGTAAATGACCCCAAAATAAAGCTTGAGTTAGTGATAGTTTTATTAGAATATGAGTTTATGATTGATAAACTATTTTTAATTGTATTTAGGAACAACCTTCAAGACATAAAAAGTTACGGCTGTTACTTGTTAGTATCATAAGTAGAATCAAACTTTCGGTCAAAAGTCACTTATAATACATGGCTTTTAATAATTAGAAATAATCATTAAACTAAGGGGTAGTTTATTAAACATTTATCCAGTAAGTGTTTATCGATAAAATTTAACATTATTATTTACTTATCGAGTAAGATTTTAGTCCACCTAAACGACATCGTATGCAACAATTTACCCGGTAAACGTTTACCATGGTAAGAGTCGTCGCTCTCACTTACCGGGTAAAACTCATGGTCTTTATCTCGTTCTTATCGGGTAAGATTTTTGGTTTTTATCATATTCATTCAGTAAGGTTATATGACTTACTAAGTGCTTACCCGAGTAAGTATGCGGTAAACTACCCCTAAATCAAATTTGCTATACCAAGTTGTAACTGTTAGTGTATTTCATGATAATTTATAGATATTTAAAAAGTTAAAAACAATCCAACTAAGGGACTCATCACCCTCAATGAAATTTGCCTCATCATCTCGGTGGCAAAATAATCGAAGTTAATACCGTTTTTTCCTAACATCTAAAGTGAATCTCAATAAATCCTAAATCAATGTAAAACTATAGTGCAAAATTATTACAGTTTATAAGAAGTGGACATATCAACCAAAAAGGTGATGTCTGATTAGTTTGAGCTTGACTCCACAGGTCAAAAGTACCAGGAGATCTCAGGTTCAAATCCAAGGAGAAATAAAAATCCCCTTGTGACCAAGGATGTTCAAATGCGATGACTCCAGGCTATCTGTGAAGCAGGTTTTCACCCTAGGATTAGTCGGCTCGTATATCGGGTTGGATATCCAGGTTAATAAAAAAAAAGGTGATATCTTATTGTTGCATATGATGTCGTTTTCGTGGACTAAGATCTTATCCAGTAAGGAAATAATAGTGTTAGATTTTACCGATAAACACTTATCGGATAAGTGTTTGGTAAACGACCCCTTATATAACAATAAAATCCGAAATGATTTCACAGCAAGTTCATTTTGTTACAAGGGTTATATATATATATATATATTTCATGTGTTTTGCACATGGTTCTGACATGCAAACATCCACAACGGCTTTCAGATTCCCCAACAATGAATACATTTCCAAACGATATCGGTTTTTTCCCATTTTTTCTTTTTTTATTGCTAACAAATATAAGTCATTTAAATAATACATTTTACAATCGGGTTTTCCAAGAATTTTCATCAGGAATTTTAAGCCCCATTTTCAAAAGCTTTCAACAATTTATATAACTAGAAGAGTATTTATGCAATGTTGCAAGATAAATCTCGATTTTAATGTTTAATTTTTATTCTGTTTTTATTGATATAATACGATTTTATGTGATTTTGAGAAAATGACAATGTTCTTATTTTTAAATGAAATATAAATTTGAAAAAATTAAATCAATATTAATATTAAATTAACTATTTGATAGTTCTTGTTTTTTTTTTTTTTTTAACTTCTTTAATTCAATTTTTTGTTATGATTTAATTTAGATTTAATAACAAAATAATTTATTTTTTGTTTAATAATATATTCTTTTATAAAGATAATAATTAAATATTATGTTAGAACTCAACGATTATCTTAATTATATTTTAGATTTTTTATATTTAAAATAAATGTTTATCCTATATTTGATTATGTTTATCTGTAGTTAGTTGCACGAATTTAAAAATTGAGCTTTAATATGCAAAATTATTTGTAATCTTAAATTTTAAATAATATGCATCAATAAACAACACTTAATGCATAAAAAATGGTTTTTAAGAGTTTTTGTCAAATATTTTATAATATAGTATAGATAAGAGAATTTAAAATGAAATTCAATTCCAATAAATTTTTCCTAAACGCATCTCTATAAAATGAAAAACAAATGTATTATTTTCTAGGGGTTGGGTTGGACGGTTTTTGACATTTTTACAACTCAACTTAATTATGGCGGTTTGAAAAATCTCAACCCAACCCATTCAATAGTATAACCCAACCCTTGCGGGCTAGGGCGGGTTTGGTTGGGTTGACAGGTTAATAAAATTCATAAAGTTGGCAAGTGAAATATGATAAATAATACTAAAAATATACCCAACAAAGTCATTAGTTATTACAATCATCCGAAAATATATTTAAATCCTCAAGTATTGGAATCAAATTTCAAAAGTTTAAATGATAGCATCCGATTCAAATCCTCAATCAAGTACGACCGTCATGGACCTTCCCGACTCCGATGTTGCATTCTCTTTGAGTTTGACTACAATTCAAAAAGAATATTAAACCATTTATTAAGAATATATAAGCATGAAAAAAGAACCATTGTTAAGTTTACCTTATTCAAGAAAGTCATAAAATGAAATTTCATCCAAAAATTCACTTATGGTAAGCATAGTCTTTTATACAATAATCACAGACACATATAGAGTCTTTTTTTTGAAAAGTGATCCCAAACGTTTGAAGTTCTACCACCCCCTTTCTTAGACGAGTTTGTTTCATTACACTACTAGCAAACGCGGCATTTCCGACGAGTTTTTGGGCAAAAAATTTCGTCGGAATTTTACCGGCGGATTACCATCGGACAACAAAAAAGTAAACTTTTGTTGACTTCCGCCGATAAAATTATTCTGATAATATTTCAGGCGGATTTCCGACGGATTTTGTAATTAAACATTTCAGAATAGTTTTAACTCTAATTACAATAATTTACCGGCGGATTTCCGGCGGATATTTAATTAATTTTTCAGAATTAAGGTCCGCCGAAAAGTAATTAAAAACTAAAATTTTCAAGCGGATTCCGGAGAGCCGCCGGTAATCCGTCGGTAATAATTATTCAATTTTTTTTAAAAAAAAAACTTAATGATTTCCGGCATCCTTTTCCGGCGACGACAATTTTTTGATTTTTTCCCATTTTCAAACTTTTTTTCTTAATGGATCGTATTGGGTTTTAACGGTTCTATTGGGCTTTAGTGGATGTTAGTTGGGCTTTAATGGATCGTATGTGGCTTTAATCAATCGTATTGGGCTTTAATGAATCATATCCGACTTTAATTGATTGTATTAGGCTTTAATGGATGTTAGTTGGGCTTTAACGGTTCTATTGGATTTTAATGGATCGTATGGGGCATTAATGGATGCTAGTTGGGCTTTAACGGTTCTATTGGGCTTTAATGAATCGTATGGGGCATTAATGGATCATATTGAGCTTTAAAGGATCGTATTGAGCATTAATGGACCGTATTGGACTTTAATGAATCGTATTGGGCTTTAATGCATCGTATTGAGTTTAATGAATTGTAATGAACTTTAATGGATCCTTTTGAGTTTTAATGGATGTTACTTGGGCTTTAACAATTCTATTGGTCTTTAATGGATTTATTGAGTTTTAATGGATCGTATTGGGCTTTAATGAATCGTATTGAGTTTTAATGGATCGTCTTGAGCTTTAATGGATCATGTTGGGTTTTAACGGACGTTAGTTGAGCTTTAACGTTTCTATTGAGCTTTAATTGATTGTATTGAGCTTTAAAGGATCATATTGAGTTTTAAATATTATAACGTTTTATTCATTTTATAGGAAATTGAAACATTAAGGACCGAACTTAGAGATTTACAAGAAAAAAAAATCAGGGCCAACGGATGGCGGAGGAGGCGCGACGACGGACAGAGAAGGAGCGACGACGGGAGAATAAGGAACGATATGATAAACAACTTCAGATATGCCATCATACATATATGCATTAGTTGTGAGGCTATTTAGTCTATATGAAGTCAATTGTGTGGCCATCAAGAAGCACCTTGTTCACATATGAGTTTTCTTTAATTACAACCACTAAAGAGATTATGTGATGATACAAGGGAAGATGACATGGCGAACCACCCATCTTCCAATAATGATGACACAAAAAAGATGATATTGTAACTTTCTAATGAGGAAACACAAGTAAGACAAAAAGAGAACCAAACTTGCCATCAATGGATAAAAAGTTTGTAGACAGTCGCAGCTTAATGGAATCCACCACATAGATACGAGCGAAATAAAGGAAGAAAGACATGTACTCTCAAGCCAAAGACTGAAACTATAAAATCCATGTGTTGCATTAAAAGGTTTCCAGAAGTTTAAATAGCATTTGAAACATCCATCCAAACTTATTTACATGCTAAATTTAGGAAAAGAAGACGTACAAAAGCAGAGAAATCAATAAAGTAATACTAAAAACAAAAGAAGGCAATTGATAGCTACTTAAAATCCCAAAGAAATACTCAAAGAAAGTTGCAACATCAAGTAGGAACTCTAAAATCAAAACAACCACTGTTTGTTGCATATTAATCTAGACTCATAACCTTTCCTAGTATAAAAATATTTCCTGCTAAAAGCTCCTGGATACATGCAGATTAATTTCAACAGGGCCCGAAAATCTAGTTCTGTAACACTTCTCATATGGGTCAACTTTGAACATTTATCTGCATTGATCCTGGAAGTTTTAGCTTGCGATTATAAATGGTTGGAAAGATCTGCCAGTCTGTTTTAATATGCAACGAATGATGCTTGATATAGAGATTTCTACAAAATAGATAAGCTTAACTTACTAAAATGGTTGTCGGCAAAATGAGTTGCTTATAGGTTTTACTTGATGCTCCAACATTCTTCAGGTCTTTCTTTGCTTTCTTTGAGATTTCAAGTAACCATTACTTGCCTTTATGATGTTTTTAGTAGAGCCTCCTTAATTCTCTGTATTTTAATCGATTTTGTTGAGTCTTTTTCTTTTCCTTAAGCTAGCATTTGTCACCTAGGTCCAACTTAGCTAGTTAAGCTCTTCCAAACTTTTGTAATGAAATGCTTGGATTTTAAAATWTAATTTTAGCATTTGGCTTTTGAGTAGAAGGTGTGCTTCCTCAATTTGCAAATGTTTRCAAACCCTTGTTCATTGGTAGCGAGTTTGGTTCTCTATGTGTTCCTTCATTAAAAAGTTACAACACCATGCTTTTTCCGGTGTCAAACAAAGGGGATCTTATAGGATAAAAGAAAACAAGAAGCATTGCAACGGGGGATGCATATGTTTTCATTACATACAAAAGTAGCCTTCAACTTTACAGAAGAAGGTATTGTGTAAAAGTATATAATGACCTGAAAATAGCATCATGGAGAAAAAGGAAATACAATTCGTTGGTAAGAGACTAAGTGTTAACAATTTGGCGTAGAAATAGAGAAAACCTTTTTTTGTTAACYATGGGTGTCCGTGCCAGCTTGTGCGCACCTCGACTAATCCCAGGGGTTCTAGAGGATAGGGGTTCTAGAGAACAGTCAAGAAAATCCTCAGTGGTCTTGCAKAACTCGTCGGTGACCTCTGAGGTGGATCCTGAATAGCCTAAGCCTTATTGCCACTAAGCTAACCACACAAGGTTAATAGGTTCAAAGGCTACATTAAATGCATCAACCCATACTAAAATTAGATGACAATGTCCTTTATATCTCTATCACACAAAAAGCTACGATGTCTGCGGCATATCAACAACCGTTATTTTCCCATCAAATTATATACATAATACTATGAATAAAAATCACTTTTAAGTGAGAAAACTGTGAAAAGGTTGGAATCAATTTTGGATTGCATAAGTTTTGCATTCTTTTACAAAACCACCAAAAAGGGTCTCACTTAAAATTGGTACACTTCCTTCTTTAAAAACTTTTAAGTTCAAATTCCCTAATTTACAAATAATTTATTATATTTATTTTGGATCCATAATATTCATCTATACTGTAATTTAGCATAGAAATTTGACAACAAATTTTCTTGAAAGTATATGTCAATTCAAAAGAACAAACGTCAAATAACATTATTTAGATAATTGATACAACACAAAACACTTCACAAGAATTAGAATTAGGTTTGACTACAGAATCTTCATTTGCTAAGATCATCATTTGGTTTAAGGATTTCAAAAAACCCTAATAGAAAGTTCAAATCAATGTAGGTATGGTTTATTTGGATGTTCCGTGGTGCTTGTTTGAGATTTTAATGAAGTTAGAGGATTGACGAAGAGGCTTAACTCCTAGTTAAACTTGAAAGCCTCAATGGATTTCAATGATTTCATCAGAAGGGTATATTTTTTTCCCAATATTTCTCTTGAGAAAGGAAAATTCTCAAGAGTTAGCGAATAAAGAAGAAAATTCAGCAAACTCGTTAGGTTCATAGTTTTGGAGAGTTTCGCATGCGATGATCCAACATAACCCATAGTGACAACTCTGGCGATCCATTTGTAAATCTGTCTAGCGATTGAAGTTATATCGAAATTGGTTTTGTTTCCTAAGATTCCAAAAATTTTTATCATAAAATCTTGAGAAGAAAAATGAAGAGTGGGGTTTACTATGTGAATGGTTATTGCATAGAATAGGAACAAGAGGGCAGATTGGAAGGGAGAGTTGGGCACTGAAATCGGAACTGGTTGTTGCTTTATCAAAAAACTGATAAAGATTGGATGATTGAAGGACGATAGAAAGAGGGTAAAAGGGGAGGGATGATGAGTTGCCTTGATTTTCACCGAGCCTGGTAAAACCTTGTATTTATGCACACTCACGGCCTCCACATTCTAGAATTTTACATGTATTATATAAAACCCAAACTCACATTTATGTAATTTTTTTATGGTCCTAAACGATTTTTTAACTTTTTTTTTTCCGTTATGCATAAATCGTGTTATTTATGTGGGGACATTTGGTTGTTTTTGATCTATTTTAATGATTTTATATTGTATAAATTTAAACCGGATATGTATAAGTGTAAAAAACATTTAGTATTAAACAAAATCCTAAATTAAACCTCTTATTATCACTTGTTTTCATTGTCCGTCCTTACTTCTTCATTACTAATTACCGATCCACCACCACCCCTCCATTTGCTTGCGATGAGGCATCGCCATTGTTGATGCTCTCGAACATGTGACAGGGTTTGAGCATGTCAAGCTTTGTACAGAAATCAATGAACCATTTCTAGAATATGCAGTCTATTTGAACGACCATGTCAAGCTTTGTACAAAAATCTATTGTTGTTTTTATTTTTTCACCACGGCATGCATTTCATGTCATTGCTCGTTGACTTTCTTCTTCCTGGATCGACTCCGATAATGCAATTTCGGGAGGAGTCGGTAGTTGGGCATTTGATGCATGGAAATACATCAGTTTCTTACTCGTGCAAAGGGCACAACCATGTCAATTCCTTTACAAAAAAATTATGGTTTTTGAGGATTTCCATTCAAACATAGAAAATATCATGAGAAAGGGGATTAAAGAAGGATTCAATGAGATGGTAGTAACCTATTATCCCAGCCTCAAATGGACATATGGGGTATACACCATTTAAGAGGGATTCATGAATGAGGAACAGACAAACACACAACACAGGTTGGTGACAAACATCGCAATTCAATAGGTGGTGAAGAATAAGAAGAATCATTCATCGATTATTCATCATGAATGGTGTATCATTCATCATGAATGGTTTATAAACTTACAAACCAGTTTTCATTCATACAAACTTACAACCAATTTTCAGGTGGTGTTTCATGTATTAAATAACACGTGTAAAAATGCAGGTTGTTTTCACATAAGAAACAACATTTTTTCCACGAACAATGCAATTTTATATAGTGTTATTTCATCTGAGATCTCATGTCCTGTTCTTTGTATCGATTCTCTTATGATCAGAACCCTTTGATCAACCCTGTTCTCTTTCTCTCTCCCTCCATCTCTACATTTCAAAAATATGTAGCCGTTTCACCAAAAGGTGGTGGGGAAGATAGTTTTTCTTTGCATAAGTTCCCTCAAATGGCAGATTGGGGGGTTGTCTCTATATGCGACTCTAATTCTTTTTGTCGGTAAGCATGCCATAGGTGATGATGGTTTTCTCGCAGTCGTAGGAGAATGGAAAGGAGTCGATGGGTTGTGGACTTCATAAATGTTTATGGTCCTTAGAAAGCAAACAAGAAAGTCTGGATCAATGTAGGTATGGTTTATTTGGATGTTCCCAGGTGCTTGTATAGGATTTTAATGAAGTTAGAGGATTGACGAAGAGGCTTAACTCCTAGTTGAACTTGAAAGCCTCAATGGATTTCAACGATTTCATTAGAAAGGAACGTTTTTGTTTTCCGATATTCTCTTGAGAAAATTCTCAAGAGTTAGCGAATAAGGAAGAAATTTCAGCAAACTCTTTAGCTTCATGGTTTTGGAGAGTTTTTGAGACGTTTGGGCTAATCGCTCAGTGTTATCTTTGGAAAGAAAATTATCGGTTCATTATCCTATTTTTCTAAAGGATAATTCGATGGATTTTGGCCCCAAACCATTTTGGGTTTTTTATGCTTGGTTAGAAGAAAAGCATTTTGAGGTGATAGTAAAAGCATTTTAGGTCAAAACGACTTCTTCGACTATTCCATATAAGATTCCCAGACACATAAAAAATGTTAATAACGATTTAAGAAGATGGAGTAAATAGAGATTTGGAGATTTCAATCGGGAGTTGACTCATTTTAGGAGTGAAGCTCAGTCTTGGCAACTAGAGGAAAAGAGGCTGTAAAAAAAGAGAGGCTATAACCAGATAAGAAGCAAGTTTTGGGGACATTTATCCGGTTTAAATTGTTCAATGTTGAGCTTTGGGTATGATTTACATTTATTGCATGTTTATCTGGAAATTACATGTTTTGAGTGTGTTGATCATTCAATTGGAGTCATGTAATTTAGATTGTAACACAATGTATAATAGGCATAGGAGTCCTATTATGTCACTATGGGTATTGTTGAGATAGACTCATGTAAAGTCAGAATCAGAGACCTATGAGTTATGGATGCCATTTGTTATTGTGGATGTGAATTTACATAAAGTTGGACTCGAGGACCAATGGGTCGATGTTTGTTGTTTAAGTGAGAATTTTGATGTTCTCACTATAATTTCTAGTGGGTGTTCACCAAGTCAATGATTGGGATAAGCTTGTGGTGGTACTCGTATAAGTCGTATATGAAACTAGGGTATTACGGTGTTACTCGAATGACTTACATATGAAGCAAAGGTATTGTGGTGGTACTCGTATAAGTCGTATACGTAGATTGTTGACTTTTATGGGTGAGGCTCCTCTAGAGGACGAGTAGTAATCATTGTCACCCTAATGCTTGTGATGGTACTTATTGTAGTCGTATACGGAGCTGAGGCTTGTGATGGTACTTGTTGGATTCGTATACGGAGCTTGGTCTTGCGGTGGTACTCGATAGAGTCATATACGAAGCTCGTTGACCTTGACATAAACTCGGTAACGTTGATGTATGACTTACTTTGTGTTTGCCATATTCGATGAGTATGGGTCTCTCCCGTCACTGAAAATGTGTTATTTTTGGATAGTGTATTATCCAAGTTTTCGATGTTGTTTGGGGTATGAAGTGTATCCATAATTTATGGTTTTTTATATTGGAACTTATCCATGTTTTGATGTTTTGTATAATAGAGTTTTATCAATGTTTTTTCCACCCAATTCGCACTTTGTGTGAGTATTGGGTTTGGTTTCATGTTAAATACGTGTTTTGATTAATGAGTTTTTATTACGAAAATAATGGATTTTGGGAAAGATGTTGCTTTTATATTTAATATATTTTATTTTGGAAATTGTGAATTAAATAACATTCTTTCAGTTTTATCGTTTTATATTAATGACAAAAAACTATTTGAACTCAATATGCGTTAAACCAAACTCTTTTTATTTGTTTGTATGTGCATCAGGTGCTCGTTCAGGAATGAAACTAGCGACCATCTGATGCGTTGAGTGCTAGTTAGAGACACACAAAAGAATTAATTATTCGATTACGTCTTCCATACTATGGAGATGCCAGAGTTAATGAGTTTTAGTAACACCCGTTCTTAACCTAGAGTGTGTATGAGGTTTTATATAGAAATTTCCTGACTTTTAATTTGATATTACCTTGTAAATAACTCATTGATCCTTTTTGAGAATTAATTTGGAGTAAACTTGATGTTAAATAAAAGTTTTAAATTAGTCGCTCGTTTCCATATTTTGGGGTGTTATAGACGTAGGGTAATATCATTTGTTGGAAGGGATCTAGAAAGAATTGGGATTAATATATGAGGGATTTTTGGCAAAATGTTAGCCAATGATAACTCTATGTCGTTCTAGATGGACAAATGGTTGGGTCACTTCAAGTTTTATGATAGATTCCCAAGATTGTTTGGTTTGGAGGGGGTTTAAGGTGGTCTCGGTGATGAATAGGTTGGAGTGGCGAAATGGAGGGTGGTTATTGTCTTGGGGTTTGTGTAGAGTTCCTAGAGGGATAACTTTAAATGATATAAAAGAGTTGGAAGGCTTGGCTCATAATCTTAACCCTCTAAGTATGAGAGAGACAAGTAATTGTGGTTCTTGGGTCAAGCTGAGATGTTCACAAAGTAATTGTGGTTCTTGGGGCTCAAGGAATTGCTGGATAAAACTATTCCTCGATCTACATCTCATTTCATCAAAACTAAATGGTGCAAGCTTGTCCAAAAAAAGTTTGCTATTTGTATGGTGTGTAAGGCAAGGCAGGATTATGGTCCGTTTGATGTTGGGTCGTCTTGGTTTTGACCATCACTCTTTCTTGTGTCCCTCGATGTGGGGATAAAGTCAAAACTATTGATCAATGCATGGTTTATCACTTTATCGTAAGCAGGTCTTAGACCTACGAGAAAAGTTGCTAAAGTGGTGGGATTTAGCTTCCTTCAACATGGACTCATTTCAGACATATTTTCCATGAAAGATCAACTCTTAATCTCATATTTTTCAAAGAGATCTTGACAAGTGGTTTTGTGGCCTGCCCTGTACGTAATTTGGAGTTTCCACAACAAGATGCTCTTTTTTGATCGACCACCTCTCTTCATATATAGTTTCTTTCATATCATTGGTTCGTTAATCATGTTAAAAACTTCAACTACTCTTGGTCGAATTGGCGTTGTAACCCAGGAGGGTAAATTTTTAAGTTGCTCGGGGGCGATCTTGCATAAACTTGTTTATGTATGTTTCTTTTAGTTATGTTTTATTGAAGTTGTGCGTTTTTAAAAAAAATCCATTAATTCGTTTAAATATATTTTACTAAAAAAAAAAAAAAAATGAATAAGAAAATGTCAATTTAGTCATCAAGGCGACACCACGTTGAATATACATGTCGCATCATGATTGGCAACAACCCGTGTCAACTTAGCCCTGTTGTTCTCTTTCTAAACCCCTCAGTTTTGACTTATATTACAAGTTTAGCCCCCTAAGTTGCAATAATTTATAATAAATCACAAACTTCACAATGATGGATTTTAATAAATCACAAACTTCAAATGTCAATCTTATCCATGTACGTGGGGTTTCATTAAAATCCAAAGGATTTTAATGAATTTTTTTTCCAATTAAAACAAATGAGAGATTTGGAATGAAATCCAATTCTAAATCCTACCAAACCCGCATACTAAATGGGTCCTTAGAACGACAAAGGTGGTATCTGATTGGTTTGAGTTTGACTCCAAAAGTCAAAAGTACCAAGAGGTCTCAGGTTTAAATCAAAGGAATAATAAAAATTCCTTTGTGGCCTACGGAGGTTCAAATGCGGTGACTCCGGACTATCTGTAAAGTAGATGGTCGTCCTGGATTAGTTAGCTCGCATAGCGGGTTGGATATCCAGGTTGATAAAAAAAAACGTGTCCTTAGAAAAACGTTTTTATTGGTTACCAAGTCCAACATGATGATGACTCAAATGTAATAGTTAAGATTTAAAAGGGCACTATTTAAAACTTCTAGAAAACATTAAGGGTTCTTTTTGTAAAATTGACATTTGAATCCTAAATGGAGTTCCGTATCGGATCCAAATAATCTCTGTACTTAAGACAGTCGATTCCGCATCGGCATCTTCGGCTAACTAATTCCGCCCTACCCCTCGTCTGTATAAACCCTAGGGCACTCGCCCAAGTTTTCAATTGAAGTTCCCTAATTCAACGCTGTAAGTTCTCAATCGATGTTGTCAAAATCTTCTCTTATGTTCATCTGTGCGGTTTTTGGTGTTTGATTTTTTTTCATTTTCGGAATCAGTTATGATGTTTGAAATCAGTAGAATGCTATCCGATCTGTAATGATTTCTTCAATTGAGATGTGTAATTGTGATCTTAAGTGATATATAGTTTGTTTGTGGTTAAATTTTGCTGTTTTCAAGTTTTGGATCTGGGAAAATTCATTTGATTTGTTATTTGCGATCGATCGGTTATAGTTGAATCAATGAAGATTTGAAATGATTCCGAATTGTGGATTTTTCTTGTTGGTTTTTTTATTTTTCAATGATTTGCATGTCGATGATGCGAGAATATTTGGAAGTTAATGAGTTGAAAGTGTAAAAATATTGGATTTTTTGCATTTGCATTGGATGATAATGCGAAATAACTGAAAGAAACAGAGTTAAGAATTCCTGGATATCAATGAAATGATGTTTAAGAAATTATATGGTGCTAAACCGTTTCTTTTTTGGGGGGCTGAATATGTTTCTTCAAGTCTAGCAAGTAGTGCAAGGAGGTTCACTGCAATATATGTTCTAGATTCTGCCTCAATATTTGGTCTCAAGTGAGAGAAATTTGTATTAATAGCTTCGGTTTGTAATACAATTACCTGTCTAGTTGCTGCGATCATGGGTATGTAAGCACATCAATGTGTATGATTGATTCAGCAGTTTGAGAACACTATGGATTATAGGTTTTTGCGTGGAGGTGCAGCAATTTTTAATGTGGTAATCTGTGGTGCCAATGTTAACTAACTTAAAGTTTCTAGCATGTTTATACGATAGTCTATTTAGTCTTTATTTCCTGCGAGAACAGTTTAACTATGCCTAATTTTGCTACTGTATGATATAATGATTGTTTGCTTGTTACTTATGGTTGCTTTTCCCAAATGGCGTTGAAACAGCTGGTTTGCAGTTCTGATTTGTTAAAATGGGAGGTGGTTTTCGAGTGTTACATCTGGTCAGGCCATTCCTTTCATTTTTGCCGGAAGTGCAAAGTGCAGATAGGAAGGTTCCCTTCAGAGAGAAGGTCATATACACTGTGATCTCTCTTTTCATCTTTCTGGTGTGCAGTCAGCTTCCTCTGTATGGCATACATTCGACCACTGGTGCAGACCCTTTCTACTGGATGCGTGTTATCCTGGCGTCGAACCGTGGGACCGTCATGGAACTTGGTATTACCCCCATTGTGACTTCTGGACTAGTTATGCAGTTATTAGCAGGGTCAAAAATTATTGAAGTGGACAATAATGTTCGTGAGGATCGTGCACTATTGTAAGCATCTTCTTTTCTATAATTTCCTTTATTATTTGTGTGCTGCTGACGGTGAAATTCATATAAAAGCTCCAGACAGGTTCTTTAGTTTTGCTTTTATGTTTCTTTTCCTGTATTAATTTTAATTTTGATCTATTTTTGGGCCTGCTATGGTTTATGAAACACATAATTATCCGCTGATTGGTGGTCTTACTAAGATCCAACCACATATTATGTTATATTCAGTACCATTAATGTATAAGCAACTATTGCTTCTAAATTGGGTGCTGTCCTTAACGGGTAGCCTAGAAATTTTGAATTTTTTTTGCAAACCTTTATACACCTGTGTGGGCATTTTACCTTTCTATGGTAGTTCTTGATGTTTTCTGACAAGACAGGATTGGTTAACTTTTTAGTAGTAGAACTGCACCTTTTTTTTTTTAGTTTTGTAATTTTGTTTAAACTTGTGATTTTCCCAGGAATGGTGCCCAGAAGTTGCTTGGCATCTTGATTGCTGTTGGTGAGGCTGTTGCCTATGTTCTGTCTGGAATGTACGGCAGTGTTGGTCAACTTGGTGTTGGAAATGCTATTCTTATAATTGTTCAGCTATGTTTTGCTGGGATCATTGTGATATGCCTGGATGAACTTCTCCAAAAGGGATATGGTCTAGGCTCTGGAATTTCATTGTTCATAGCTACCAACATCTGGTAAGCTGGTGATCCTTCCTCATGTGTACCGTAAAAGACATATGCCGACTCCTGCTATTGCCTAACTCAATGTAAATTGATCATGTAGTGAAAGCATTATCTGGAAAGCATTCAGCCCTACAACTATCAACAGTGGGCGCGGTGCTGAGTTTGAGGGTGCAGTTATTGCTTTGTTCCATCTTCTGATCACTAGATCGGATAAAGTTAGAGCACTGCGGGAAGCTTTCTATCGGCAGAATCTGCCTAATGTGACCAATTTGCTTGCTACTGTTTTGATCTTCCTCATTGTTATCTACTTCCAAGGCTTCCGTGTTGTTTTGCCTGTGAGATCWAAGAAYGCTCGTGGGCARCAAGGSTCWTAYCCCATYAAGCTRTTCTACACTTCCAACATGCCCATCATTCTTCAGTCTGCACTTGTATCCAACCTTTATTTCATCTCTCAGGTATTAGATTCATTTCTTCACTAGCATAAATGTACACCTGTATTACTTCCCTGATACCAATTGCTCACATCATTCTTGTTATTCAGTTGCTGCACAGAAAGTACAGCGGAAATTTCTTGGTTAACTTGTTGGGAAAGTGGAAGGAATCTGAATACTCGGGCCAATCTGTTCCAGTTGGTGGCCTTGCTTACTATGTGACTGCACCTTCAAGGTAATAGAATCCCCTTCGAACTTGGATTTAAATTTCTGGAGCTTGAACTAATGCCTTGATTTGTCTTAATTGCTTGCATCTGGACATCAGTTTGGCAGATATGGCAGCCAATCCTTTCCATGCTCTTTTCTACTTAGTCTTCATGTTGACAGCATGTGCACTGTTTTCAAAAACATGGATCGAGGTTTCTGGATCTTCTGCAAGAGACGTGGCCAAGCAACTTAAGGTAATGATACATTTACTCTTAAACAGATCCAACAATGCAGCATCTAAAACCTTTCAAAACATGAATTGTGGTTTAGTAGAAGGGTTTCTAATGGAATGGATTTGTGGAAATTACTTGTAGGAGCAACAAATGGTGATGCCTGGGCATCGGGACTCGAATCTCCAGAAAGAACTGAACCGGTACATCCCAACAGCGGCTGCGTTTGGAGGAATGTGCATTGGTGCTTTGACCGTTTTGGCGGACTTCATGGGAGCGATAGGGTCGGGTACTGGGATATTGCTAGCAGTTACAATCATATATCAGTACTTTGAGACATTTGAGAAGGAGAAGGCCAGTGAACTAGGTTTATTTGGGTTTTAATCTGTACTTGTGTTTTCTGTTGTTAGACAGACAGACAGACAACCAACTCTAGGATAACATGGCAGTTTGAAGCTAAACTCGTTTTTATCTTTTTGGCTGTTGCATCCTCTCTTTCTCTTTTTATTTACTTAGCATCACGAAATTTGATAAATTTTAATAAAATAAATGAAAACATCTTAAAAACTAAGTTTTTCTTGTAGTGTTGGATCATGGATTCATCCTTACTTTGGGATATACATAAGCATGGCTGATTCGAACCAGTCATATCCCGGTAAAGGTGAACGTTTTTAAGTAACTTATCGGATAAAATTCTAATCCATTAAAATGACATTGTATGAAACAATTTATTTGGTAGGCGCTATTTAGGTAAGAGTTGTTACCGGGTAAGATTCTTGACCCTTATCATTCTTCTTACTGGGTAAAGTTATCTGTCTTTGCCATATTCATCCAGTAAGCTAAATAACTCGATAAGTGCTCACTAAATAAGTATTTAACACTAAACGACACCTTAATCGAATTCTTACCTTATACCACATACTCATTAGCAATATTCATCACACTCAATGTTATATTATGGTGTCTATATTTACCTCAAATGGATCAAAATCCCATGTTTTTATCTCCAATTATAGTCAATTATGATACCGACTGTATTAAAATGGAAAAAGTTTGAAAAATCCCAGTGTATGAAAGAAAAAACAAAATAGAACAACTGTACAAAAAGAAAAAGAGACCGTAATTCTCATTAATCACGAGCCATTTAAATTGGGACTAGTTATAAGTAGATAACTATGAGATATCTCGACTCTAATCTATCTTTGAAAATATCTATCTCTATCTCTATCTCTATCATTATATCCTTTAGACGATGATATCTTTATCCTTCAACATTCCCTCTTGTGCCGAGTTAAGGTAGTGATGGTTCATAATTGTTGACTCGTTTAAACCTTGTGCCGAAATAAAAATCCAGTGGATAAAAATAAAAATAGGATCAAAGAAAGAGTACGACGCACCATTCTCTTTGCAATATTGAGTTTTCTCTTAGTCTAATATTCCCTTTGATTTGTACACTAATCATGAGGTTTAAGAAAACAAGATGATATATAAACTGTTACCTCACTAAAACCTTGCACCAAGGTACAAAACCCAATGTGAAAAATACAATCTTAGGTGAAGGAAAGAGCACAACATATCAATATTACATGTATAGTAGACTCTCATTTTTGTCTACTACTCTCACTGATTCGTGCATTAATCAAATGAGTTTGCAAAGTTTAGCAGTACTTTTTATATGTTTCCCAAATATGGTTTTAGATAATGGTTTAGTAAAATATGTCACAATCTCTTTTCATCTTACTTTATTCACTTGAATCTTGAGGAGAGTTTGTTATTGTTGATTGTATAAAAACTTAAGCTGAATATATTTTATGCTATCACCCTCGATGTATTTTACTTCCATTTCTTTTATACATGATGCACTATTTCCATATATGCAGTTATGATATGGTTAAACTCAAAACACTAGCTCATCTAATATGTATAATGATAGTCCATAACCATGTACACCGTTTTAACAGTCTCATGTAGAGTAATATTCTTGGAATAGTTCGAGGAGGTAGTTACAAAGGTTTGCTAAGTTTACTTCCAAGCAACCGGTGTGCTCCCTATGGTAAATTTCGTAACTAGTATCAGCAAAGACATACCAAGATATTGTTTGGTATTTTTCTGTAAGGGTTAGTATTTTTGCTGCTCATATTCTAAGTAGGTATTCAAGTTCTATTATCAATCCCATTTTGCTCTCTATAGGGAAAGTTTAAGACCATATTAGTGGTTCCAAAAGATTAACTTGATATCATTTCAAGATGTTGCGTTAGCGTTGAGCTAAATTTAGCTAACATGTTCACTAAGAAATACAATATACGGTCAAATGTATTGTGCTAAGTACAACAGTGCGTCTATTGTACTTAGATAGGGAATTCCAACTCCTTGCACCTCTTCTTCATCATCCTTTAGACAAAATAGATCTTTCTTTATGTCCAACACTTCAACTGGTCATGAGAGTGCTAGCTAGATATGCTTTGTTCATGTTAAATTGCTCAATCATTTTCTGGACATATGTAGATCGATAGATTAATAATCCACAAACTTGATGTCCTAGCTCCAATAGCTAGACAAAACCAAGTTTTTTCAAGATCATTCATCTCATATTCAAATTTCAAGTATACTATGGTTTCTCTTATTTCATCAAAAGTACCTATTATGTTCATAACATCGACATACAAAGCTACAATTGGAAATATGAAACTCGTTTTCTTTATAAATATGCAAGAGCATAGTTTATTGTTCTTATATCCCTTTCCAATGAAGTATTCACTTAGACGGGTATGCTACATCTGCCTAGATTGCTTTATCATGTAAAGTGAGCGTTTTCAACTTTCTTGTAAAGCCACTCCGTGCTTTAGAGTTACTTGATTTGGGTGATGTTAGGCCATTAAGAACTTCTATATATCTCTAAATCTAGATCTCCCATAGAGATATATAGTAACTACATCCATGAGTTGCATTTCCAGTCCTTCAAAAACTACTAGGCTAATTAAATAGCAAAACATTATAACGTCCATCACAAGAGATTAAGTCTTCTCATGGTTGATTGTAACACTCCTAAATTTATAAAATAACAGGCTATTTAAAACTTACAAATTCCTTCAAAATAAAAGAACTTTAATAAGAAAATGCTCAAAGTTTACAAAAGAAGGAGAACTAGATATGCATTAAAGTTCTAAACTGGACTGTCTTGCCCCTAAATAGAATTAGAATAAGTCAGGGGTTACTAAACCATCAAATATGTTATCTTCAAACTGGACAAAGCCTCTAAAGTCATCATATCAGAACCTCCACGAAACGCCGCTTAGATCTCACTAAGACATGATATACATGTCGATAAGAAAAACTGTTACGCCTAAAACCTAGTGAGTTAAAATAGTTTATCATATAAACATAAAACGGTTAAAACCAAAGAATTTCCTTTAAATGACGACTCCTTTATTTATATCACAATTTGTAAAAAGGAACATCTTGCAAAAACTCGTTATTTCCAAAGCAAGTACCCATTTTACAATGACATTAAATATCCCAACTCACCCAAAAAGTGAGTAAGATTCATACTCCAAACTAGGGGTGTTCATCTAAACCGCACAAATGGTCAACACCGCACAACAACATGTTGTTTAAAACTTTCGCAATGCAGTTTCCGGTTTACAATTGATTACATGTCGAAAGAAACTTCAGTGAGGTGATACTGAAGAGTCTCTTTATGAGCAAAGTGAACAAACCCCCAATTTCTCTCTCTGTCTCTCGCTTGATTCGTTACATGTCTGGCAAGGTATTTCTTTTCACAATTTCGATCATCTTGTATTATAATTCATCCGAGCACATACTGAACGTATTGTATCTTTAAGATGTTGATCAAATTTGAAATTGGAAAGTAACTTGTGTAACATTCATACCAGGCCTTCCATTCCATATGCTACTAACAGTTATAAGATTGTTGGATCTCCTTCACCTACGGTGGCCTCATTTGACTTTTTACATGTTTTTAAACTTCATTTCACCCATTTGGTTTCTCTTTTCGTGTAGTCATCAACTGCATCCTTTTGTTACTGACTCGATTAACAATCTATGCTCTTTACGTGCCACTAAGCTTAAAGCCAAATTGTGCTATGGAAAACAAATGACTTTGGACATTTGTACTCACCAAACAAGACTTAGCACCTTGGATATCATACTCTACTGAGACTATAGACAATATATGCAGTTTAAGATTATACACATTTGTAAATATATAGTTTTTTTATAATATTATATACATTCATACACAGTTCTAACAAAATAAACCGTGCATGATACCATACATTTATACACGATTTTGATAAGAACCGTCTAAGATTATACATATTTGTAAACGATTTCATATAAAAACCGTGTATGAATCTAGACATTTGTAGACGATTATGATAGAAACCATTTCATATTATGTACATTTATACACGGTTCCATCTAAAAATCGTGTAAGAACCACACTTTCATACATGGTTATGAGTGTTCCTTTTACACGGTTTACGAACCATGTATGAAGATGACTTTTGTGCACGGTTGCAAAACCATGTATGAAAGCCCCATGCTTTCATAAACACTGGCCTTATACATGGTTGCAAAACCGTGTATGAAAGCCATAAACAACAGTGTATAAATGTCTATCCTGTAGTAGTGATTGTAACTAATTGAGGATGCCTAATTAAAGAACAATATGTCTAACATAATAAAAGTTAAACTAACACAATTAAAATTAAATAAGTCTAATTCGTTATTTAAATTAATCTAAAAAGATCGGTTTAATAGATCCAATTGAACTAATAAAACTAAAAAAACACGCTTGAAAATGAGTCAAGATTGAATTATATAAGTAAATAATATTGACATTTAAATTAAAGAAAACCAAATAAAATAAGCTAATTAATAATAAATAACATTTCTAAACTATAAAAGAATTATAATGATATTAAACTAGGATAATACTAATATGATAAATATTTATTAGATAACTAAAAAAATTAAAATAAAATTTAATAATTATTTAGTTTAAATAATTACATCAAAATCATAATAAAAATCCCATAGATAATTATCTTTTAGTGTTTTTTTATGTCAATATCCACTTTTATTTATTTCACTATTTCAATAAAAAATAAAGTAATTATAAATTCGATTCCGTTACCTTTATATATTTTCAATAAAAAATTAAATAATTATAAATTCAACTCAGTTATATTTTTTTTATTTAATTAATATCAACCACGAAAATATAACAGAAGTGTCCTATAGATCAAATCCTAAATTGTATTATTCTTTTAACCAGATTTTATAATATTCCATTATGAAGAATTTGATAGAAAGCTTACTCAATTTTTTGATGAACTTGACAACAAGCACGGGTAAACGGAGTATCGACCCAATTTTGCGACAAGCTGTTCAACAGCGTCAGCATTGAGCAAACAAATTGTTTAGAGATTGTGAAATACGGTTTTGAGCTTACGAGCTGATAACGTGTTATTGGAAAAACGAAATAGAACAACAGTAAATAGAGAAAAGGAATTTGTATTTCTCATTAATCACAAGCCTTAAATATAGATGAGTTACAAGTAGATAATTACGAGATATCTCAACTCTAATTTATTTCTATCGTCATATTCTTTCGACGATGACACACTTATCTTTCAACATAAATGACTTTTATATTTTAAGTGGTTAAGTTCTTAAACCTGTTTGATACCGGTAATAAGAAGTTTTTGATAAGAAACTCCTTTCTAACTTATTAACTTATTCCGATGTAATACCAGTAATAAGAAGTTTTTAGTGTTTGGATAGAAAAAAAAGAAATACTTATAACTTATTACATTTTGGTACTGTCATAAGCTAATCTAAACATTTTTTATAAGTCGTGTTTGACACTACATAAGTTGATAAACACTTTTACAAAAAGAACATAGGTTGCTTTAAATAAGAAACCCCAAACACCTCCTAAGTCCCTGAACATTTTTTTAAACGAGTAAATTCTTACACTTATGAAACAAAAGGGATATACCATTTTTTCTTGATGTATCAACAAACGAGTAGATATTATATTGAACCAATATATATATATATATATATATATATATATATATATATATCATTTCGATTAGCCATTCCAAAACATTATATACCAAAAGTACAAAAAGTTGTTATCTTATTTACGAAATATACCAGAAAATACATCCATCTTACTAAGAAATGAATAATATCGAAAGATTATGCATTTTCTAAGTACGAAATAATGTCTAGTTTGTATTATAAGTCTAATCTATTTGGATCGACTTTCCTCTTTGGCCTTATGCAAGGTTTATGAGTTTCTCTTCGAGTATTCTTTCAAATTTCATCCCTTATTCACGGAAGAATTAAAGGTTGAGGTGCCTCTTTTTTCACTTCAAAAGTTTTTTTTGACTTTAAAGCCACTTTTACAACGATACTAGGTTATCGATATCTTTTAGAGTTAGAAGGACTATTTTGTTCAATTTCAGTAAATGCATAAATTTATTTGTTTAAAAAATGTTCAGAAACTTAATCGTTCAGAATATAAGAGTGCATTGGGAGTTTTTAGACTTTTCTTTTACTCTAAAAGCCGGTTTTACCACCATAATCGGTCACCGCTCATTTTTAATTTATGAAGAACCATTTTGCTTGATTTCAATAAGTGCAACGATTTATTTGTTAAAAAAAAATATCAAGAGACTTAAATACCTCAAATATAAAGTGTCTTGAACGTTTTTCTACCATGTAGTGTGTTCCAATTTTGGAAGCGGTCCATAAGACGTAAAATGTAGTTCATTAGATTATGCATTTTGTTTTGAAAATTATCCATCATAATAACTCCTATAATTAAAAATATTCTGGACGCTTCCTATCTGATAGAAAAGGATCTCATGATCCTGGACTGATCTTACTTGAGATCGCGTTATCTTAATTTTCTTTTAAAATATTATATGAGTTTTATACTATATCATATTATTAATTTGTCATACTTTTATGTACACATAACTTAACACTATTTACCAATGCCTTATGCAAATCTTCGCCTTGTTATGCCACCAACCACCTCTCCCTTTACAATCGATCTCCTTCTTCCTCTCGTTGTTCCATCAACAGGCTCCACTGGTACTCTTTGTCACAAGACAACCGCACCCTCTAACGACGAACTACTTTGTGACCCACCACCATCGATATACCTTCAACCGACTTCTAAACCGCAGGAGACACCATCCCTGAACAAACAATCACAACCATCATCTCTCACTAGTTAGCTTTTTGCTGTTGGGTGTTTTGTTCTCTTATTTTGTTTTGTGGGCTGCTGCTAGACTTGAACGAGGGTAAATCTTTAACCGTTTTTTTCCATGAATCTAATTACATACTTCCATTAGTTAATCTCACATGTGTATGGATTAATTTTGACCAAATTGAATCGAGATTCTAAAAATTGATCATTAGATCTTGCTTGATGATGTATCTACTAGTTTGGTTTTGGGTTTGAAGGACATGTTAGTGTATATGCCTAAAAGTCAATGGTCAGATGATTATATTTGGACATTGTGTCGTATATATTAAATGAAGGTATTGTCCAATTATTATGTTTACGTATTATTGCGTGTTATATCTAAAGTAATAATAACTTTAGAATATTGTATTATAAAATGTCTCAAGTCAAATATTAATTCGGGTTTAGGTTGAATTAATATGGAACGACTAGTATATGTAGGGATCTATATGGAGATATAGAATCCACATATGGGTATAAGATGAGATATTGTGTATGGGATGTGACTCACTATGAGAATATTTTATTGGATGTCATATAAGTGTCATAGATGTTTCTCATTTGGTCATTTTACATATAGTCTTTTGACTTCAGATTATGGAGTTTGCTCTACGTGAGTGATATACTTTGATAACTGATTCTAATAATTCTATAACTAGGTGACATAATGATTGTTGGGTATGCCGTGTATCACTTAGTAGTACTAGCATAAATCAAGATAGGATGATTTGTTCCTCTTGGATGACAAGAGTGATATTCCTGGGCCCCTTGATTGAATAACACTGAGGAAGTGTATGGATGCTTAGATAGTCATCATAGGATACCGATATTTGTCCTATCAATATATTTCAAAATTGAGAAATTAAAGATCAGACATAACAAGGAAGACAGATTCATGCCCTCTTGTTCAATGTGGATATCAAAGACAAATGGACATAAATGTATATACTAATAATGATCATGCGGTTTGCTGATTAGTTGAATCACCAAAAATTATCATTTAGGTAACGATGATGTATTGCTAGATGCCGCTCTTTATTTTATAATTATGAATATGATTTATAATTAGCCAATGTGATAAAGTCCAAATGAAACATACATAAAATGTATATCTGAATAAGAAGAATAAATAATTAAAATGTTTAATTATTATATCTGATTTTGTGATATTTAATCTGATGAAGTATAATTAGAGAAATGCTGGCTTGTTTGACAAACGTGGGATATGATTAACTTGTAGTGACTTATCAAATAAAATACGTATAAAACGGAGACACACACCTTTTAGAAGATATGAGATTCTACAAGTATCAACCACTCTTTTAGACATGGTACTTATAATATTTGTTTATTATATGGATCATCATTACACTTATATAAATAGAGACCGATTATAGACAATGGATTGGTTGATGCAAGAATTGTTCAACTAGATAATGTTTTTTCTTTATATTCCACAACCAATTCTAATAACACACCCTACGAGCTTTGAAAATTGAATCTTCGTTAAAAAATATAAATTATCAACAATCAATCAAATAATATAATATATTTTATTATTATTGTTTTATTTATTAATATACATATACGAGCGATCCATATACTTTTGACATTTGAAACACAAACTGAAACCAATCAGACACCATTTTTGGGTGGTTATGTGTAGATAAATTGTTGTTTTCATGAAGGTACATAATATTTACAAGTGATTTAAATATGAAATATTGTGAATAAATCTCTATTTTCCAGTTGGATACAATAACTATCAACAATTTAAAAGAAAAGGTTGATTGAATCTAATTTTAATATTATCTTTACCAAAAAGAAAAAGGAAAAGAAAAATGGAAAGTGATGTGACGTGGAATAAGACTTCATTTATAGCCGTTGGATTTTTTGACTTCATTTCTGTTGGAGCCAAAAACAAGATAAAACTGAGGTTGATATAACTGCGGTCCCACCTATGACTCCATATGCCTTCGCGTTTTTCACATGCACCTTCTTTTTTAAATTAGGGAAAAATATAATAAAAATTAATAGATTTTTTTTGTTTGAAATGATTAAGTCTTTAAACTTTTTTTTGAACAAATAAGTTTTTGGACATTTCAAAACATGTTAAATAAGTCCTTGGACAATTTTTTGGAACAAATAAGTCATTGGACATTTCAAAATATGTTAAATAAGTCATTGGACAATTTTTAGAACAAATAAGTCCTTGGACATTCCAAAAAATGTTAAATAAGTCATTGGATAATTTTTAGAACAAATAATTTCTTGAACAATCCAAAACATGTTAAATAACTTCTTGAACTTTTATAAAACATGTTGGATACATTCTTAT
>NC_037539.1:30723196-30730742 GCF_001531365.2 Cynara cardunculus var. scolymus
CATTTTTTGGAATGTCCAAGGACTTATTTGTTTCAAAATTTGTCCAAGAACTTATTTAACATATTTTGGAATGTCCAATGACTTATTTGTTCCAAAAAATTGTCCAAGGACTTATTTAACATGTTTTGGAATGTCCAAAGACTTATTTGTTCAAAAAAAGTCTAAGAACTTAATCATTCCAAACAAGAAGTCCATTGATTTTTATTGTACTTTTCCCTTTAAATTAATATGGTTTATATTTTTTTTATCCACAGTGATTTGAAAATAATGATAAAAAAAAAAAAGATGATATCCTAGGTAGTATTTTTTTTTATCTATTGACTCCCTTCCTATGATGAAATAACAAAAATTCCATTCACCTAGTTAAGTACGGGGGCATTTTAATTTTGTTTACAATTTTTTTTGTCTTTATCCTTATTAAGAATAAAAAGAAATTATATTAATTGTAATATATATATATATATATATATATAGGGTTGGGTTCACGTGAGACCAAGGGTTTTTCGTGAGACCCGTAAGACCAATTTATGTTTATTGATCAACTTTATAAGATAATGATCTAATGGTCTAAAGTTGCACGGTGACAATTTTGTAATTATTGAGAAGTCTCGTGGTATTTATGAATGTTCAGATCCGACGATTGTAGATCTAATCCAATGGTTGAGAATTGGTCTTACGGGTCTCACGAAAAAGCATTGGTCTCATATGATCCCAAGTCTATATATATATATATATATAATACATTACATATACAGAGTTGAGTTCATGTAAGACCAAAAGTTTTTCGTGAGACCCGTAAGACCAATTTATGTTCATTGATCAACTTTATAAGCTAATGATCTAATGGTCTAAAGTTGTACGGTGACAATTTTGTGATTATTGAGAAGTCTCGTGACAATTTTGTGATTATAAATGTTTAGATTGTAGATCTAATTTAAGGGTTGAAAATTGGTATTACAGGTCTCACAAAAAACCTTTGGTCTCACATAATCCCAAGTCTACGTATACATATAAATACATATACGAAGATCACAAATAAACCCTCCGAACCAACACCCCACCCTCCGATCTCCAACCTGCTCCCAACGATGTCGATCACCATCTCTAGATACCCTCACCACCATGAAGTCACCATTGACTTCATCATCCACCACCTATTTCTCCAGGGTGCAGGTACTGTTACGAGTATACGAGACCCTAAAGGGAAAGGAAGCCAAAGTGAGGGCTGGAGAAATCAACGACTTGTCTTCCACTGATGCTCCAACCTCCATCTTCGTGGTCTTCGTCGAAGACCTTCCCCACACTAACCATCCTCCTGTTTCTTTTTCTCGTATCCCCTCGTTTCCCCGGTCCTCATCATCGTCATCTTCCCCAGGCCCTGGTAGTTCTGATGTGGAACCACAGGGGCGATCAGAACGAAGAGGGTGGAAGACGATCTCAGGGAAGAGGAAGGAACCATAGGGATGATTTGGAACCACTAGTAGTTTTATTTCCCCACCGTATGATCCATACCAGCAATTGATCCATCTTTTTCGATGGAGACAAACAACATGAAAGGTTTAGACAGAGGCGGGGTTATGATGGGTTTAGAAAGAGATGGGATTACGATGGGTTACGAGGAAAGGGGTGAGGTGGGGTGGGAGAAAGACTAGAAATGGCCACATGGGTGGAGACAAGTGCTGCAAGCTGGTGTGTGTGCATATATATGCATGTACAAAATCATGGTTAGAGATGGTGACCGACGCCAGAGATTGTGAGCCAAAGATATAAACCACAGGGACCAAATACGTAATTTACTCTATAATATATATAAATTGTTTGAATGATTTGAATCTGAAACACTTGAGTACCCTTAAAAATATAAACTTTAGATATCTATACTCTGGCGAAGTAAATAAAAGTTTGCCTCAATTTGGTACCGCTCTCTTCCTTTTTTGAACCCATTTTTAAAGATATAGACTTTAAAGTCGAAATCAAAGAATTGAATTTTAGACAACATTTAGGGTTTGTTGATCTTCTCTCTCTCAATGATTTGATGATGATTCTTTTTACCTTACGAAGTGTACTATCTCTGTATTCAGCTTTAGCAATTATCACTGACTCTGTTCAGTGATCATTGAACATGTATTGTAATTCGTTCAGAGACTGATATCCTGCAGAAAGACAAAACTCATACCACAGATCCTTCAGCAATATCAAAGATAGAAGCTGAAGATAGAGACCAACAAATTCGTGATCTGAAGCGGTTTTCAGTGATAACAAGCTCGTCTACACAAGTGTGAAATCTACTCAAGATTCAGCGAACACTTAAGTTTATGATCTGAAGCGGTTTTTAGTGATAACAAGCTCGTCTACACAAGTGTGAAATCTACTCAAGATTCAGCGAACACTTAAGTTTATGATCTGAAGCGGTTTTTAGTGATAACAAGCTCGTCTACACAAGTGTGAAATCTACTCAAGATTCAACGAACACTGATGAAACCTTCAACGTCATTGCAGTGTCAACGATTAAATGAATCTTGTTAAACAAGATAGTTTTTTTTTTCCTTCTGCACACAAAGAACAAACCCATACATTTCAAAGTAAAGTACTGTATGGAGTCACTCTATTGTCTCAAAGTGTACTTACCTATTTTATAAAATAAGACTGTTCATATATAGCCAAAAGATTGTAAACTACAACAAAGGACAAACTTTTCTCTTAAAGCTTGCCACGTGTTTTGTATATATTCTAAATTGCATTTAATGCAATGGGTATAAATAGCTGAGCAGTTCTCTCTTCTCAGTAATCCTCTTTAACACATCCAAGCATCCTTGCTTTGAAGATCTTACCCAAGAAGATACTCCTCCCTCTATACCATCTCTCTAAGAGAAAGACTTCTATTATAATAAGTGAAGAACACAATACTTCTTACCCTATTTCTTGTAGAAAGTCTTTTCTTTATTGCTATTTGTAATCTGTGTGCTATCTTTGATTGTTTAGATAAGTTTTGTATCTTATCTCTTCCGTAAACAATCTGTAAAAATATGTATTGATCTTTTTTATCAATATAAGTTTTTAAAAGTGAAAGCTGTTGTGTTTGTATTCATCCCTATCTCTTTTACAAACTGTTATCTGTAAACTCTTGTAAATCCGGCTAAGACCAACAAGGTTCCTCAAACAATGTGATATCTCACATTGGGTAAATCCTTAACCCTCCCCCCTCTTACTAAGACTACATAATGTTCTTGTTCTAGTGTCCTAAGCGTAGAGGAACCATACCAATCCATCTCGAACTTGGTGGTTAAACTCTACTACAGTGAGACTGTCTCTTAGCCAGTATGTCCTGACACAAGGTTAGAATTCTAGCTCGTAGAGGAACTACATCAATCCATCCCGAACTTTGGTTAAACTCTTAGCCAAGGCTTAGCTCAGGACCCCATTACTCGTCGTATTTGGTTTGGTATTACTATCGTGCATGAGTCAAAATATGGTTTTTGGATATGGAATTTGTGGCGTCAACCTATATATATATATATATATATATATATATTTAATTAGGGTAAAGACAAAAAGGCGAAAAAGACCTAAATGTCCCTAGACTTAACTAGCCTAACAAAAAAAAATTAACGAATGATAGGGACCCAACAGATGTGAAAATGCGTACCAGAGGTACCAAATATGTAATTATTTTGATTTGAGGACCACTATGCATAGTGTAACCATGGAGACCAAATTCATAATTTACTCCTAATAGAAATAAACATTTTTAGGCTTTAAATATATCTTATAACCATTTTTTTCTCAAATTTCAAAAATATCATAAGGTCCGTACGTGACATCTCCTCAATTTGTGGAGGGGTCAAAATGAAAAAAAACTTTATGAACAAAGTCCGCAAGTGTAGGGATCAAATCTGTAAATTAGATAAAGGTCCACAAGTGGCACCTCCAACACTTGTGAAAGTGTTGAGATTAACTTATAGATTTGCTCCCGCATTTGTGAACCTGATTCTGAAACTTTTCTTTTTCACATTTTGACCCCTCTGCAAATTGAAGAGGTGTCATTTGCGGACCTAGTGACATTTTTAAAATATTGAGAGATAAATGGCTAAGAGATGAATCTAAAATCTGAAAATGGTTATTTTAATTAATTTACCGACCTTTTTAATGTTAGAATCATGTTAAATCATACATAAAAAATATAAAAAGTAAGTATTGATACTGATGTGTGTAAGGGGAGATTTAGTGGTCGTTTAACAAACACTTATCCAAGTAAGCGCTTACCAAGTCACATGATCTTACTGGATGCATATTTCCAGAAAAAAATTCAAAGCTCATTGTTTCGAATTCGTATGTTTGTGAAGCAGTCATAGAGCTCCTTCTCTTCGTGATGGTAACCATTCGCCTCCCTCCATAAACGAGGATGATGGTTCCATTCCCCATATTTTTGAAGGAAATGACTGAAGAGGCTTCAAAAAAAATTCGAAAGAGATCAAGAGGAGGGGACTACGGTTGCCATAGGAAAGGGATGAAGATGATGTAGGTGCAATTCGCTGAAGTCTTTAGCTAGGGTTTTTTTTGGAAATGCTTTAGAAAAAGATCGTTAGAATATCCATCTAATTAATTTTTTTTTACTTTTTTGCCACATATTTTAAGGTAACCGGTTACCTGCTCATCACATTAACGAGTCTTTTAAATAAATGAAAAGTTTGCCTCAAACCCTAAAATGAATTATTTGAAAATTGGTTTTCCAAAATAGGAATCACGATAAAGTTGGTTTTATATCGATGCAAAATTTCTTTTTATTTCTACATAAATTGTCTAAGAGCATCTCGAACAAACCACAAAATAAAGAGGTTTCACCGACGGAAAAATGCGTCAGTAATCCGTAAGAAAAAACCATCACCGGAGGATTACTGGCAGATTTCATTATCGGAGAAAGTGTGGTCGGTGATTGTGATTACTAGCAGATTTTTAATCACTGACGAAAAATCCATTGGTGATGGTCAATCTGTCGATGATCCGTCACAAAACAATCAGTAATTATTAGCATATAATTTTATGTCTGTGAAGCCTCTTTGTTTTGTAGTGACATGTATGCTAAAATAAAGGTTTTGTAAATTTAAATGATATTTTTGCTTCAAGATTTATGTTATCATGTAAGCTAAAATAGAAAATATAAGAGAGATGGTGAAAATCTCTAAAACTCCATATGTAAGAGAGAAAAATAATATTTAATTATTTCTCGTCAAATACGAGACAATGAAATGGAAAGTTTAGAAAAAAAATTATTAAATATATTAAATATTTTAACAATATAACTAATGTTGGATTTATAGAACAGAGTTGCCGTTGGAGTTGAATATAATTTTTTTTTAAAGATTTTGACTTCTGATACTCTAATTTAGAAAAAATTATAGAATATCTATTGGAGATGCTCTAAAGGTTGTTATTTATGTCTGAATCAGATAAAACTATGCATTAAAATGTAAAAATAAGTATTGATGTTGATATGTGTCAGGAGAAAATTAGTAGGTAAAGATGCATCTGGCTTACTGCTTAAAGGGAAAAATAGATTTAGAAAAAAAAATAAGTTAATAAGTTATTATATGGAGTTTATTAGTTAGTTTTATTGGGTTTCGAGAAACTATAAGTGAACTATCACTACAAAATAAATGTATTCCCAGAAATTATCTAGTGAAATTTATGTTGGTGATTATCGACGGATCCCCCATAAAATACCAATGATTCGGTAAAATTCGATATTTTTCGAAAAAATTCCAATGACTCACCTAGAGAATTCATGTGTTTTCTGTTACTGATTTGAATTACCTATCAACAATTTACTCACCAACTTTTGTGACGGTTTTGTAACGAACCATCTTTTAGCAACAAATTCCCCAGGGAAAAGTCTACATGCAAAAGTATTTCATTTAATGGTGTATAAAATAACTTGTAACACTAAATTTTAAGCCATTTTGGTTAATAAGCGGCATCTAAAGCTTAAAAAATAAGATAATTCTACGAAATTAATCATTTATCACCTTTAAAAATCACAATCTTTTTTACACTATGATGGAATATTTTAGTGGTTGTATCGGCTACCACTCCGTTACAATCTGATCCCTTAAATATAAACCCGTTTACATACATGCATGTGATATGTATTATTAAAATCCAAGTGATGTATTAAACTCAAGAAACACATAAATATGTACACAAAATAAAATCTTTATAGAATAATAAATATGATTTTGTATATAAATCGTTGAACTTGTATTCCATAATGTATAACTAATCATAGCTTTAGAAAATGTAATCTTGCTTCGTGTAAGAATGGGCATGTACACGAGATTTTAAGCTCGAAACCATGATACGACCATTTGATTTCAATCGTTTGTTCTTTAACCTCTAAAACAATCTATTCACCCAATATCATACTTTAGCGTAAAATAGATACTCCACTTCATATAATGAAAATGTCTTACATCTTGATCAGTTATAAATAATATCAGAATTATTTACCAGAAAGGAAAAAAGAAACTTTTCAGCTAGCTTTTGATCATCAACCAACTACCATAACAATCTTCTTTTAAAATCAATTAGCTATAAACACTAAACATTCGTGGTTTTTATTCTCATGTTTCCGAATTTAATTTTTTATAATATGTATTATCTAAGGTAGCTTGGTACTCAAGCAACCTATATATATATATATATATATATCATGAATGTTGTAATGAAGATTGACCCTTATCTCATAGACAACATGCTAAAAAAGTTAGGGTTTTGATGAGGCTTAAATGTTTAATTGGTAAGAGTAGCATATAATTAAGTTTGATTGATGATGATTTGTAGCTCACTTGTTGTCTTCTAGGGATAAGCATGCAACTATCATCTTTAATCCTATTATCATGATGTTTTTTGTGTTTATCTTTTAGTATTAATTATTAATTATTAAATATTAAATGGTGGCCCCATTTCATGCTATACATAATTCAAAACCCACAAATGAAATACCCCCATTTGAGTGGACAAACTTTTGTTGGTATTTTAGTAGATATTGTGTGAGTCAACAAAGAGAATAAAGGTAAGGAGCAAAATCAAATAAAATAAAGAAACATTTGCATAATACAAGATTAGTTAGGGTTTTTTTTGGATGATATACATATAAAATATCGTAATCGATGACTTCCTAGATATCATTTAGAAATATGACGTTTGTCATTTCATAATAAAAATTGTAATATTTAATTTTGAAAACTAAAAAGGCTCTAATATTTCTAAAATGACATGTTATGGTATAGGTATATATAATTTTATTTATTTACTAAATAGCATAATACATTATATGAAAGATATATTGCACTAATCATGAGAAATAGAATCAAGTTGACTATGTTTGTTTCATAATTGATTATGATCATGTTAAGGTGATGTACTTAGCTTATACGATTTGCCAACGTTGGAGGACCATGATTTCCAATTCAAATCTCCTCAAGTAAGGTCATATATATATATATATATATATATATATATATATATATATATATATACATACTAGAAG
>NC_037539.1:30731522-30733382 GCF_001531365.2 Cynara cardunculus var. scolymus
ATATACATCAATATACAGTACTTCATGCATAAAAAATGGTTTTTAAGAATTTTTGTCAAATGTTTTATAATATAGTATAGATGTTTATCCGCAATTAGTGCAAATATATATCAATATTAGTATCAAATTAATTATTTAAAAGTTCTTGTTTGTGTATTTTTTTTAATTCAAAATTTTTATTATAATTTAATTTAACGTAACGAATTAACTTAGTTTAGGTTCAATTATCTATACTATATTATAAAGCATTTGACAAAAATTATTAAAAATGATTTTTTATGCACGAAGTACTGTTTATTGATGCATATTACTTAAAATTTAATTTTGCAAGTAAATTGTGCATAAGTACAACTTATTAAAGCTCCATATTTGAATTCGTCTAACTAATTGCAGATAAACATAATCAAATATTGGATGAACATCTCATTTTAAATATAAAAAATTTAAAATATAATTAGTATAATCATTGACAACTAACAAAATACTTAGTTATTATCTTTATAAAAAAATTATATTATTAAACCTAAATTAAATTTCTTTGTTATTAAACCTAAATTATCTAAACTATATTATAAAGCATTTGACAAAAACTTTTTAAAACAATTTGTTATACACGAAGTACTGTTTATTAATGCATATTACTTAAAATTTAAGATTACAAGTAAATTGTGTATAAATACAACTTATTAAAGCTCCATACTTGAATTCGTCTAACTAACTGCAGATAATGTAACACCCCCAAATCCACACATTGCATATAACACATATTTTATACATAGAATACATGTTTTCCCCCACATAGGTCCTTGATATAAGAGTCTATAATGTAAAATACACAACCCAAAAATTTTAAAAGTACATGCTCTTATATTCTAGCATCTATGCTTCCAAAACAGCTAAGCACATAGGGAAGTAATTCACATAATGCTCTTTCCCTTATTATCTTTACCTGCACACATAATTTTGAAAACACGAAATGAGGGATAGACATGAATGTCTAGTGAGGTTCCCTTTTATGTAATGCAGGGTGAAGATCACCAAAACATTTATTTCAAATAATTCATCATATGAAGCAAAACTAAAAACATACTGCTTCGGTCCATCGGGCCTCTGGTTTCAAACCACACTTGGAATATATTTCAACATCCAGGACCAGAGCCCCTCTGGTCTTTCTTCCAGAGCTTCTGGTTTCTCGACCAGAGCATCTGGTTGCACTACCAGAGCTTTTGGTTTAAAAGACAAGATCAACCAGAGCCTCTCTAGTTCAACGTGTAAGCCAACCAGAGCCTCTCTGGTCTGTTTTTCATAAAAAGATTCTAAGTATAACATTTTTTTCTTAAAACATCTAAAAATATGATTTTGACATGAAAGCTCTTATCAATAGATACAAAACCTCTGATCCAATTTATACATTTAGTAAAAACGTGCTCATCCTCCAAATCAATAACCAGAATCCTCTGGTCCAATAATGAGGACCAACCAGAGCCCCTCTAGTTCCTTACAAGGAACAACCAGAGCCCTTCTGATTCCTCATAAAAATAATCATTCTGTTCCAAAACACTTTTAACCAATATCAATGGCCATAGGCCAAGTTTTCCCCTTCTCAATAACATTAATACTATTATTTCTAATAAGAACAATATCTTTGAGTTCTCAAATCACAAAGAAGTAAGGACTCAGATCTATTGTAATCTTAAAAGACATAATAGTAAGAGCTATAATATTCACACACAATTGCCACCCTTATATCCAAAGGTACACCTCTCCTTGATATACCACCCTTATTCCAAAAGACACATCTCCTTGATATGCCACCCTTATTCCAAAAGACACCTCTCCTTGATATGCCACCCTTATTTC
>NC_037539.1:30734317-30744075 GCF_001531365.2 Cynara cardunculus var. scolymus
AATCTTATCTTTTTATTTCTTTAAATACTCCCACCAAGGCGGTGAAGATTATTTTAATTATAAAACTCATAGGCGGTGAAAGCTTTAACCAATAGAAATAACCTTGGGTGGTGGGTTTTGCATTATAAAATTCATGATTTCTTAACCATGAAGATATAAGTTTTTAAATAATAGAATRATGTTTCCACCCGAATATCTTATCACAAAATGCACCACCTCATGTATGCTTCACACCACATGTATATATGTATAAATTACATACATATCATGCCATCTTTTCACATATATGCATGCACAATATCATGTTCACATTTCACATMTAKAKTTCATGCATTTCTACTTAGATATGCATATTTCACGTAATCCACATAATAAACATGTATAAATTACCTCAACCCAAGTTGTCTCAAACCTGGTTATAACAGATAAACATAATCAAATATTTGATAAACATCTGATTTTAAATATAAAAAATCTAAGATAAGATAATATTTATACCAAGGAGTTATGGATGCGCCAATGTCGATCAGGTTCAACCAAGTAGAGTTGGACAAAAGTTTGTGCTTCCTGCAAGTTTTATCGGAGGCCCACGTGGTATGAGGAAAATATTTATGGATGCCATGACTTTAGTTAAAGATAACGAGAATCCCGATATATTCCGGTTGGTCCCGTAAGAGTTTACAATATATGTATAAAGTTTGTAGAAGGGGGGGATGAATACAAACACAGTATTTTCAAATTTAAAATATATATTGATAAGAGAATATCAATACAGATTTTACAAGACTGTTTGCGGAAAGATAAGATAAGAAAACCTATCTAAACAATCTTTAGTTTACACACTTAAACTTAGCAAATAAAAAAAGATTTGTTGTTAAAGAAATAGAAGAAAGTAAGTTCTTTCTGGGATTGAACTTGTTTAGAATGCAATAAAAGGGATTCTAACTTGCTCTTGAAGATGAGCGTATTTGTTCTTAGATGTGTGTTCTTTTACTTAAGCTCAAGGATGCTTAGAGTAAGGTTTAGGTTAAGAGTATCTCTGCATGGAGATAGAACACATCTATTTATACTCATTGCATTAAATGCACATTTAATGCAACGTGGTAGGGTTAGAACACATGTCAAGCCTTAAGGAGAAGGCTTGTCCTTTACTACAGTGAATAGTACGAAAGCCTATTCATGAGCAGACATCCTTACCTAAAGGTGGTGGGTAATAGAGTCAACTAGTCGGCTCCGTACCGTACTAACGTTTAGAAATAGTATGGGTTTGTCCTTTGTGTGTATAAGGACAAGACAACAACAATCGTGCTTAGCAAGCTTCTTTTGATCGCTGGATGCTGGAATGACCTGAAGGTCTCTTCAGCATTCGCTGAGGCTTGGGCAGTCTTCACACATATGTAGACATGCTTGTAATCACTGAGTACCGCTTCAGATCACGTACTCGCCAATCTCTAGTCTTCGACATTGGCTGAAGGTTCTTTGGTGTGAGTGTTGTCTTCTTGAAGTATCGCTGTCGCTGATTGAATTTTACAATACAAGTTCAAAAACGATCACTGAACATACTCAGTGAAGATCGCTGGAACTGAAAAGATAGAAAAATAAATACTTCGTATATAGGTAAAAAAGGATTATCATCAAATCACTGTGAGAGAGGATCAACAATTCCTTACCATGACGTGTAATCCAAAATGGCCTGAAATCCTTAAAGAGTTATTGCCTTGTCAAACCATGCAAGATAGGTCGGACCTTGTTGCAAGAGTTTTTCATGCCAAATTAGAGAATCTTAAAAATCAAATCTTCAAGAAGCACATCCTCGGCGAGGTTGGGGCATATGTTTATATCATAGAGTTTCAAAATTATGGTTTGCCACATGCACATATCCTCATGATAATGAAACCGGAACACGAGATATCAAATCCAGACCATTACGACAAGATAGTGTGTGCTGAAATCTCGGGCCTGAAAAAGTATCCTGAAATGCACGAGCTGGTGATAAAGCACATGATGCATGGTCCTAGCGGTCATTTACGACCGTCTAGCCCTTGCATGGAAGGTGAGCTGAGAAAATGTCGTTTTAGATATCCGCAACAATTCAACGACAAGACATCACAGACAGATAACTCATATCCTATGTATTGGAGGAGAAACAATGGAATAAAGGTGAACGTCCGGGGCAATATCCTTGATAATAGATGGGTGGTCCCATATAACCCAAAGTTGCTAATGATGTTCAACTGTCACATCAATGTTGATGTTTGCTCAAGTATAATATATGTGAAGTATGTCTTCAAGTATGTTTACAAGGGTCATGACAAACAGGTTATTCATGTCGATCCTGATAGAGAAGAGGTCATTATTAACGAGATAAAGAGATTTCAAGATGCACGATATGTTTCTCCACCTGAGGCAATTTGGCGGATTTTTAACTTTACACTTTCTCAAATCCACCCTTGTGTGATGGCTTTGCATGTCCATCTTCCGAATAAGTAGTTGGTTATAGAGAGAATGATATAATGACAAATGTTGTTGATAGAGAGAGGGATAAGAGCTCAATGTTGACCGCATTTTTTGAGAGGAATAAAACAGATATGACTGCGAGACAATATTTGTACAAAGATTTTCCGAAACATTACACAAGGAATGTCAGTTCGCGTAAATAGAATCCTCTAAAACAAGGATCAATGAGAGGATGACTGATTTACGCTAGACCTGCCGAAGGAGAACGATATTATCTACGCCTACTTCTGTCTCATATTAGTGGGCTTACGTACTTTAAAGATCTTTACACAGTCAATGGCGTATTACATACGAAATTTCAAAAAGTAGCTCTTGAGAGAGGGTTAATAGAGACCAACAATAATTTATCGCATAGTGTTGCTGAGACCTCCTTATTTCAGTTTCTCAATGCTCTTAGACGATTATTCACGACAATCTTGATTTATTGTGAGCCGGGAGATGTTCGCAAGTTATGGGATGTACATTATGATTCACTCTTTGAAAATTATAGACGACACTACGAAAATGCTGAGGGAATCCGAAATATGGTCCTTACAAACATCGCAACCTTTTTACAATCTATGGGTAAGAACCTCGATGATTTTCATCTTCTAAGTTTAAGTTCAACTACCAATTTAGAATCACGAGGAATATGCGAGGTACAAGAGGAATACTCCATTATTGTGCAAGACAAAGACTTACATGTCCGAAACTCTCTATATTCCGACCAGAAACATGCATTTGATGAGATCATGAGGCATGTAGATAATGACTGTCCAGGTGTGTTTTTTGTAGATGGACCAGGTGGAACTGGAAAAACATTTTTGTACAAAACTTTGCTAGCTAATGTTTGTTCTCGTGGACTTATTGCTCTCAAAACTGCTTCATCGGGTGCTGCCGCTAATAACATGCCATGGGGGAGAACAACTCACTCTCGGTTCAAGATTCTCCTTACTCTTAGTAATAATTCAGTGTGCAATAAAGCGAAACTGGTCAACTACTCCGAGCTGCAAAAATAATCATGTGGGATGAAGCATCAATGGCAAAGAGGCAGGCAGTAGAGACACTTAATAAAACAATGCAAGAAATCACTGAGGTAAGATTCCCATTTGGTGGGAAAATAATGATTATGGGAGGTAATTTTAGACAGATGTTTCTAGTAATGAGATATAGCACTCGAGCACAGATCATAGACTCTAGCCTACGAATGTCATTTATTTGGTCTTTGATTAAAAAGTTGTGGTTAAAGATCAATATGAGAGCACTTACCGATCCATGGTTTTCGGATTTTCTGTTACGTTCGGTGATGGAGATGAAGAATCAGTTGACGGAAACTTTATTCGCATACCTTATGACATGGCTATTCTTTACACCAATAAAAATGAATAGAAGGAAGCTTTGATTGATGCAATCTTTCCTTCTCTTCAAACCTATGAGACTGCTTTGGATTATATCATTTAGAGGGTGATACTAACAACTAAAAAAATGAGCATCTCGACAAGATTAATGATCAATTGGTCGAAAGATTCTGCGAAGAGGAAAAAATTTACTATAGTTTTGACAAAGCAGAAGACGATAAGAATAACTTATATCCAATTAAATTCTTAAACTCATTGACTGTTAGCGGTTTCCCCCCTCATTTTCTTCGGCTTAAAATTGGATGTCCGACAATACTATTGTGGAATATCGACCCTTCAAATGAATTGTATAACAGCACAAGGTTGATATATAGAGGTTTTCAGCAGAATGTTATCGATGCAGAAATAGTTGTTGGTCAGCATGCTGGTAAGAGGGTATTTTTACCAAGAATTCCTCTATGTCGGTCTAAAGATGACATGTTTCCCTTTAAATTAAAGAGAAAACAATTTTCCATTCGATTTTGTTTTGCCATGACAATCAATAAAGCTCAAGGGTAGACAATTCCGATGGTAGGTGTTTATCTACCAGAATTGGTATTCTTACACGACTAACTTTATGTGGCATTGTCTAGAGGGATATCACGTGGTAATACAAAGATATTAGTAAAACCTATCAAAAAATTCAATCAAGAAGGAGTCTACACATCAAATGTGGTGTATCAAGAAGTTTTGTATAATGATTGTGTATGATCAAAGCATTATTCTAATTTATACTTTGTTTAAACATAAATTTTAGACTTTTTGAATGAAAAATGGCATTAATTTTTCATTTTTGGATTTATGATATAACATGTGAACCACTAAGTATTTCAAAGATATTTTGCAAAAAAAAAAAAAAAATTGATATATAGAAGTTGAATATATCCTGATAGAACCTTTACATCCCGCTGTATTGCGCCTGTAGATAACTAGTAACTTATAATCGAAGATTTTAAATGTAATATATATGTATGTATGTATGTATGTATGTATGTATGTATGTATGTATGTATGTATGTATGTATGTATGTATGTATGTATGTATGTATATCTATTGTGGATTTTAATATATATATATATATATATATATATGTGTGTGTGTGTGTGTATCTATTATGGATTTTAAATTAAAAGTAATGAAATTCTTGTTTTTTTATACTTTATTTAAATAAAATGTTAATTATATTTTAGATAATTTAGTTTATAACAAAATGAGTAATCTATTTTTTATTTAAAAAAGAAAGTGGATAATTTTTTTTAAAAAAATGAGCAGATTAGTGATTTAATTATACAAAAGTTTCAAAAAATCCTCTCAGTTTTATCAGGTTTTTAGGGAAAAGTACAAAAAAACAACAAACTATTTCATTTTAAATGATTAAGTCTCTCAACTATTTTTGTAGAATGAAAAAATCATTAAATTTTCTCATTTTAAATGATTAAGCCCTAAACTATTTTTTTAATGAAAAAACCATTAAACTTTATCATTTTGAATTGAAAAACCATTAAACTTTTACATTTTGAATAGAAAAACAATTAAACTTTTATATTTTGAATGATTAAGTCTTTGAACATTTTTTTTAATAAATTAAACCATCACACTTTTAAAAATTGGTTATTTACTTCCTTTTAATTCAAAAAAAGTTATTTATATCCGACTAGTAAGGTTTTAAAGTAAAAAGAAACAAAATCATTGTTACAAACTTTATACCATTTAAACCCCACGCAAACACCATTATCACTGCCACTCGTAACTCCTCATCGCCTCATCGTTGTTTGTTCTCCATATAACTTATCACGTTGTTGCCCCTACCATTGAACTCGCTCATTTTGATATGTTTTTATCTATTGATTCTCCCTCTTAGATCAAAAAGAGGGAGATCGACGACAAGGGCCAACAACGTGTTAGGCGACTTGGAGAACGGACAACAATGGGGCAATGGGGAGTGGCAAGGGGGAGCGATACCATTGTTTGCGAGAGGTTTTAATGACGTAGAGTTTGGAAATGGTCCAATATAAGTTTCTTTTTTACTTTAAAACCCTCTTAATCAGTTATAGTTAGTTTTTTTTTAAAGATACAATATCCAATTTTTAGAAGTTCGATGGTTGTTTATTTAAAAAAAATAGAGTAAATTATGTTTTTACTCTCTGTAATTTATAATTTATTACCTTTTTCGTTCTTATGATTTAATATTTATTGTTTTTCTCATCTCTATAGTTTACAGTTCATTTTTATTTTGTTCCTTTATGCTTAAAAATAGTGTTTTGGCCTCAAAAGATAAACATAGAAATAAATTGCAAACCATAGGGATGAGAACCCAAATTTTGAAACCACAATGACAAAATCCGCAATTTTTTGCAAACCACAGAGACTAAAAACATAATTTACTCAAAAAAAATTCGAGACTTTAGCATTCAAAATTAAAAAGTTTAATGATTTTTTAATTAAAAAACAGTTCCCAAACTAGATCATATAATATGATAAAATTTAGTTATTTTATCAATAAAAATAATAGCTCAGTAACTTAATCATTCAAAATGGAATACTTCGTTAGTTTTTTCTGAACTTTTTCATCTTTTAAATTAATTACAATTTTATATATATATATATATATTCACATATATTATTTTTAATATCTTGGTTATTTAAAATCTAATCTAATAAGAGATATTTAAAAAAAATGTCTCAATTGAAGTGCAACGGCCATATTGACTAAAGCATTTACTTTTGTTGTTGAATTTGAAAAACAAAATGAGAAATGAAAAAGATATAATATAAAATGATGCGCATGACATTATCTTATGCTTCAATATAATTACCTTTTCCTTTAAATCTATTTCGAACCATCCAAGTGAGGGCTATTCATAATCCTTATTTTCCACTTAAAAAATAGTAATTTTTTTTGTCGATCTGGGTGAAAAATGTAATTTTTTTACGAATAAGAATAAAAAGGGTGATCTTTTTTTTGACTTTTAGCTGGATCTGTAATTGTGGACGTGGGTTTTTGTAGACCTATGATTATTTTGGTAAACTTAGAGAGAAAATGGCTCGGAAGGGAAACCAGTACTGAAAAATAACTATTTTGATAAGTTTTCCTTAAAAAAATTTGCAAATAATTAAATAAATCACAATAATTAGTAACAGTAGCTACTAGCTAATTACATGATGCCTACGACCATTTATCACATTATTACCATCATTTCTGGATTTTCGAATATATAATATTATAATGAAAGAAAAATATTTCCTTTGATAACAAATTTTACAAGAAATGTGCACGTCGGCATGTAGGGCATACGTGGTGCAACAATGTTTTTTTTTATTTTATGTATATAATGTTTTATTTCAGGTAGATTTAGGTGTAGTTTACCAAACGCTTACTTAGATAAGTGTTTGCCAAGTCAATTTACTTTATCGGATGAATATGACAAGAACTAAAAATCTTACCCGGTAAGAGCAAAGGCAAGAATCGAGAGTCTTACCGGGCAAGTGAGGACGATGACTCTTACCATGGTTAGCGCTTACCGGGATAAATTGTTGCATACGATGCGTTTTAGTGAATACAATTTTATCCGGTAAGTAAACGATAGTGTTGAATTTTACCGGTGAGTATTTAATGGATAAGCGTTTGGTAAACGACCCCTTACTTTTAAATTAGTGTACCTACAAGAGTAAACAAGCATTATACTACATTATTTCATACATATTTCTCTTGTTTTTTTGTTTTTTTTTTTTAAAAGTTAAACTTATAAAGAGACCGGATATCTAATTTTATGTCTATGTGCGACTGTACCGAGTTTGTTTGTCCATTGTATTTATATGATGTTTGAGCTGTTATATTCTTCGTGCATAATTTATACACATAACTTTGACAGATCATGTTTCTTTAAAATGAATAAATCAGTGACATAAAAATAAGGTAGTGGTTGTTAACATGTCCAATTAGGTAGCCCTTATGTAGCACCAACTCATGGTTGCGGTATACTCCAAAGGGAGTTACTATAGCATTCCTATGTATTATAAGATAGAGCTTATAAAACACATAAATAAGACATCTCTAAACGTTAGGATGAAGCCTTTTGAGATAGAAACATATGATCTTTCATGAATGAGTCATTAAAAGACTTCATCATTTCGTGAGGAAGAAACCTGCCTTTAATTCGTCATGATTTCCCACCACAATTTTATTTGAAATACTAAAATCTAATTATCATGTCAGATCATAAATATCATAGCATCATTAATTCTAAACAAGACATTCTCACTCGTGATAATATCCTTCGTAGTGCCATGACTTATATTCCATATATGATGTATTGCACTTCAAGTTTAGTTTGCTTGCTTAACACTCTTACTCATCTACACTTATCTTCATAAAGGTTACAAGACAAAAAAAGGTCTCAACAACTAGCATGAAACGGCGTTACATTACCATTCTAGTTGCTAATCATGATGTTTTATATAAAAGCATCAGTACATAATAGTTAAACGCATTGCTAGCTATGATAGTAAGCTCGCTCCATATTCTCGAGTCTCAAAACAATTCAATAACTAAATCAGGACTCGATAGTATATTTGATACATAGGATCCGTAATACTACCAGTGTCACTAGTGAAAAGTGTCACGAAAATAAGGAGACACCAAAAAATGAGACATGTAGCACCAAAGAGACAAGTAGTTGAGTGTTGATCCTTTAGGAAGATGAAAAAGCAAAGAAAGGACATAAGACTTGTATGGTTTAAGTATTGTGATGATGAAGTTTTCTTAGAATGTTCATGTACATAATAAGGTTATGGTGATGGTGATGGTGGTGGTATTATTGTCTATTTTGCTTTTGACATGATCAATTCCTAAATGAATTTGCAAAACCCCACCATTGCATTGCATTGAGTACCCTCATATTATATGTTTTTTTTAATAAATTTTATGTGACTGTGATCCAACTTATTTTGGTATTGTTTTTTCAACCAAATATAAAATGAAATTGATAAGTAGGAAGTTGATTTATAAAATTAAGTGGTCCAAAAATATTGGATTTTCTATGAGGAGTTACTCTGGTGAACAAAGGGTTGTAGACAAATAAGAGGTTGTTTGGTTGTGTTTTCACTAATCACTGCACGGATTAAGCTGTACGCATGAATTAGATCAAAATGTTGTTTGCTTATTGTGTTGAATGAACCGTCGGGATTACCAAAGTGGCATTTTACTCTTGCTGTTTGTTATTTCATTAAGTTTTCCATTAAGCTCGTGTTCTTTTTCTTTCTAAAGTTCAATAATGATGAATCTTTAAAACTGATAAACCAATAATAAAGATAAATTCTTAACCTACTATTTCAATAAGATGACAAACCAAAAGATGGCAGTTGATGAAGAGTAGTTGACAAAGACGGAGAGAATCATCAGGAATAGTGATGAAGAAGAGCAACAACTGATGAAGAGTAGTTGATGAGACGGAGAGGATCATCAAGACTAGCGATGGAGAAGAGCAGCAACTGATGAAGAATAGTTGATGGAGACACAAAGGATCAACATGACTAGCGATGAAGAAGAGCAGTTGTTGTCAGAGGAGCAACAAGAAGAGAAATGATTTTGACTTTTGAGAGTTCAACATCATTAAGTAGCCAACGGAGAAGGAGGAGGAGGTATGGACAACGACAACAAGGTAATAGGAGGAGTGTCACTAATAGGAGAGAACGTCCATTTACAGAGAAGGACATGAAGGAAAAAAGAAATGGTCGAAATTCAACTCATAACCTCTAAATTAGTTTAACATTTCGTAATATCAAAATTCTATCCAACTCCATTATAATATATATTATAATAAAAAAATAGCTATTAATTCAAATACATATATACATACATATAT
>NC_037539.1:30744616-30749063 GCF_001531365.2 Cynara cardunculus var. scolymus
TATATATATATATATATATATATATATATATATATATATATATATATATAAAATACATAATTTATTTATAGTAAAAAGAAAAGAAAAAAATGATTGTAAAGTTAAAGCTCGAGTCTTGCATTAAAGGAACCTCCCCCTTCTTTCACGGGCTTTATATCATCCTGTAAACACCTCCATCTCCGGCTTCCACTTCCTCACTCACTCTCATTGCCTTTTCTTTTCTTTTCTTTTCTTTTCCTTCATCTTCCTCCATCCTCATGTTCATCCACACATTCTTTCTGCAACTCCATCTCTTACATGGACTCAAGAACCACCATTAAACCCACTTCTGCATCTCGAAGCAAATTCTCTAAAACCTTTCACAAGGTCTTGCCTTTCAAGAAATCAACTAAATCCTTCTCCAACAATGGCTTTTGCTTGCTTCTCCCTCATGAAAACAAGTTTAAGAACTATGACTCTGGAAGTGATTCTCACAGGCTTTTCAACAAACACTCTGTGGACGATGCGCACCTCCGAAACAGAGCTGCCATGGAAGCTTTTGTTGCTAAGCTCTTTGCCACTATTTCGTCCCTGAAAGCTGCGTATGCCGAGTTACAAGCCGCTCAGTTTCCTTATAGTGGTGAAGCTGTACAATGCGCCGATCAAGCTGTGGTTGACGAACTCAAAGCCATATCGGAGTTGAAACGGAGTTTCTTGAAGAAACAGATCGATTCTTCGCCACCTCATGTCACCCTCTTGCTCTCGGAAATCCAAGAGCAACAAAGCCTTATGAAGATGTACGAAATCACCATGAATAAAATGGAAAGAGAGATTAAATCCAAAGATTTTCAACTTTCTTCGCTTCGGAAACAATTGGTGGAAGCTGATTCCACCAACATATCCATCGAAACAAAGCTGAATTCAAGTGGGTGTTTCCCAATCTTGGATAACGTCAATTTGTCTGATCTAACCCCGACAAATTTCATCGCTGTCCTACACTACGCTCTTAGATCGATAAGAAACTTTGTGAAACTATTGGTTCGTGATATGGGAAATGCTCATTGGGATATAGATGCCGCCGTGAAAGCAATCGAACCGAATGTCGTTTTCTCCAAATTGAGTTACAGATGTTTCGCTATCGAATCATACGTTGCTCGTGAGATGTTCGTGGGTTTTAACGACGACGATGATGAAGAAGAAGTAGAAGATCGATTTCAATCGTTTAATCACTTCAAGAAGATGAAATCATTGACGACGACGCAATTACTGAAAGAAAACCCAAGATCGGCGTTCGGGAAGTTCACACGCGCCAAGTACATGCGACTGGTGCATCCCAAAATGGAGGCTTCGTTATACGGAAACCTCAGTCAACGGAAAACGTTAAACACCTGGCAGTTTCCCGACACGGCGTTCTTCGGCGCGTTTACGGAGATGGCGAGGCGCGTGTGGGTCTTACGGTGTTTAGCGTCGGCGTTTGATAAGGAAGTGAGTGTTTTTGAGGTGAGGAAAGGTTGTCGGTTTTCGGAGGTGTATATGGAGGCTGTGACCGATGAGGCGTTTAGCGGTGGTCAAAGTGGCGATGAGCTGCGGGTGGCGTTTACGGTGGTTCCAGGTTTTAAGATCGGAGAAACGGTGGTGCAAAGTCATGTATATGTGACGGCGGCGGTGGCACGAGGGTAGTTCCGGCCAAAGGGTAACGGAGGGTTTTGTGATTGTACAGTGGATTATACGTAGTATTATTATATCATATCATACTGTAATGGTAATTGAATAATCAATTCTTCACGCGCCGATGTTGATTTAAGTTACTTAACAAATTTTCATTAAAAATACTTGCTATATTCCAAAATAAATAGCGAGAGGTTGTTTGTTTATCTTTTAATAGTTTTATTAAGAGGTAATCTCAAAATCGGTAAGAAGTGAATCTTATTTGGTAAAAAAAAATCTGTCTTTTAATTATTCTAAAACTCTCTGAATGATTTTGTATATTAGGTCTCTCTTAATAATTAGTAGTCCTAATTTCATTGTAAATAATTATCAAACAATTAATTTTATTTTACATTATATCATGAGAGCCACTTAATCATTATGATCACTTAATGATTTATCAACTACCAAACAGCCCCTAATACACATAATTTAAAACATTAATAATTTCTTTAGTTAATCAAATTATTCATTTTATTCTTAATTATTATTTATTTTGAGATTTGTAAATAAATAATAATTTTGAGACAGAAAAAATATATAAATAAATAAAAAAGAAAATGATCGAAACGGACAAAGGGTGTGGAAGAAGTGATAATGGGAAAGAATACATATGATTATGATTCTGATTCCTAGGACATGCTTCTTTAGCAATCCTTCAAATCTATCATTACAACCTTATTTTACTACTTTTAAACTCCATTCCATTAACTATGTAACATTCATATAACATATTAATATATATATATATATATATATATATATATATTATACCATTTATCTTTGTCTATACGGAAATTAAAATAATTTGCATATAATAAATGCGTTCACTAGTAGTCTAATACAGTGGTCATAGAAAAGCATCGATGGACCGTGGAGATGTGAGACAACTTAATAAGGTTGTTAGAGTTAAACGAATAAATTCAATCAGAATTTATATATCTGTCTGTATAATAATTTAGCAAAATTTAAACCAATATCATTTTTAATTTAAAATCAAAATTTGTTATATTATTATTAGTTAAATTTTAGTCATTATAAAGATAAAAAAATAAATCGGTATGTTATGGTATTACTATGGTACGTGATTTCTAATACGACATACCAACCAAGTTTAGATAATTGGTATGGTACTATGGTACATTAACTAGTTTATTTTCTTATAAAATTGACTCACCTATAAAAATCTATATTTTAATTAAATAGCAGCAAAATTATAATTAATTTTTTTTATTGTAAGTTAATATTTAATAACTTATTGATTAAATAATAATTAGAATGTAAATATATGAAATAAAATATCTTTTTTTTTGTCTTAAAGTAGTTAATATCTTTTAGGGTGTGTTTGGTTTGCAGGAATGGAATGAATTTGGGGGGATTTGGATTTTAAATCCATTCCAATCCTATGTTTGGTTTTGCCAAATTGAAGGGATTTGGAATCCGGGGATTTGATTAAAATCCAGTGTACGAGGGATTTGGAAATCCTTTGCAAAGGGGCGGGATTTCAAATCCAAATCCGGGCCTTTCCTTCCCATCACTTCCTGTCGATTGCTTCACCCACTTTCCTCCCGCTTCCTTCACCCATATTCCCTCCCATCGCTTCCCTCCCATCGCTTCCCTTCCATTGCCGGTGCTCCCTTCCCGTCCCTTGCGAAGCTGTGCCCTAAGGTCGTCTCGCCGGTGCTCCCTTCCTTTTCCCCTCGCGAAGCTGCGCCCTRAACCGCCTTGAGCCAAAACGCCTTTCCTGTTCGCCGCCTTCTCGCATCACTCTCAACAGGTAAATCATATAACACCTTTTGTAGATGCTTAAATCTGAATAGGTTGCTGTATATCTGAATGGATGTGTTTATGCCTGCTACTTATGAACAGAGTAGTCCTTCTTCATTTTTAATCTGTTATTCCTGCTACTTATGAACAGAGTAGTCCTCCTTGTTTGATCAAAACTTTTCTCAAGTATATAGTTATTGTTTATGTTTTCTAACATTTGCAAGATATGGTCTGTTGGGGGGTAAACCAGTATGTTACGTTTTTCATTTCTTCATCTTTGGAGAACACAACTTTGTAGCTCTTAGAACTTCCAGTGTGCTATGTACATATGATGGTTTCATCGTCATTGCTATATGCTTGCTTAAACTGATTCTTCAGATGCATGATCATAGGAATTTTGCTATTTCTAGTCAATTTCTATATGCAGTTTTATGATTCTTTAAGATATATAATTGAAGTTCATGGTATACACTATGGTCATATAAACATTTGATGTTTAAATTTGGACCATTATGGCACACCCATCTCCTGTAGCATAGGTTCCATAAACGTAATTATTTCATAAACATACTTACTCTGGAATGAAGGTTTCCCAAGAATGAGAATGTGTAAATGTGGATAAAAAAGTATGGAAAACATCTATGATGTCCAAGTGTCCAACTGTGGGCTGTTGATGAACTTATGCTGAATATATGGAAAACATCTACTCTTTTTTTGAATTTGCTCTCATGATGTGAGCTGAAGCCCATTTAAGTAAGTAGCTCTATGGGGAAATTGATTCGAAGGCTATGGTTGTAAGGGTGAAATATAAGTTTGGACGAATATTGAAGAAACAAAACTCGTTGAAGCTTTACCTATTATGGTGAATACGGGAGCATTTAAAGCCGATAATGGCTTTAAATCGGGTTATTTAACATTTCTTGAACAATCGTTAAAAGAATCTTTGCCGGGCTCCGGGATTTTGGATGAAAATGTTTGATTGTTAAATTTTTAG
>NC_037539.1:30752605-30765559 GCF_001531365.2 Cynara cardunculus var. scolymus
AAATTATAAAAAAATTGAATTAAAAAATTACACACAGAAATGAGGAATTTCAAATAGTTAATTTGATACTAATATCGATATATTTTTGTCAAATTTTTTATGATATCTTCAAACATATATTTTATTCAAAAATAAAAACATTACCGTTTTCTTAAAATCACATAAAGTCATGTTATAACATCGACCGACGATGTATCTCGTTGCATTGCGCGAGTACGCTTCTAGTATGTATATATATATGTATATATATGTGTATATATATATATATATATATAGAGAGAGAGAGAGAGAGAGAGAGAGAGAGAGAGGAGCGTTCAAAAAAAAACTTGCCCCATTTGTGTAAACCGTGTAAACCAATCTCATCCATCCATTTTCTTGATCAATGACTAAGATTAGTTTTACTTTATTTTAGGAAATTAAAAAATAAAAAATATCAAAAATTTATTTTATTTCAATACTAAGGGAAAAATGGTAAACAAAAGTTAACATTTGGTAACTCCTTCTCGATTTTTTTTCCGATTGAATCCCGTCTTCATCGCATGCATTCCTGAGAATCAGGCGAAGGTACTCTTTCTCCATTTTCGAATATAGTGTTACCAAAAACATCGATCATCAGTATATTCAAGAAAAATGATCGGCAATAATGGAGGTATGTTATATTTTATTCATATCGTTTTCGATTTTATAGAAACTGAACAGTGAAATTGGAGATCATTGACGCATTGTATTCCCTTGGTCTTTTACAGGTAGGAGGCATTTTAGCCATAGATTGAGGGAGATGAATAGTTTTTCAAAGTTTACTAACAATAAAGATAGACCAGTTGAACTCGATGATGAAGGTATCGATGTTGATTTCATTAACCAACAAATCAAGAAGAGAGGCAAGAAGAGAGTCGTTAATGATTCTACAGGTAATCCATTTCTGCATTTTTCGTTTTAAAGATGTAAAATTGTATAATACATGATTTTGGGACAAAATGCATCTCTATGCGAAGAAACCCCAAGTTGTTTCATTCGTATTAATGTGAAGTTATTCTTAACAGTGCTTGATAATTTTTGTTTGCATTTTAGTTTTGCGAAATTCGTGCATGAATCTAGGGTTAAGTTTTTCAGCAAATTTGAAGTGTCAATAAAAAAGGAAGCATGCTTAATGAAGTGTAATGGGGGTCTTTAATTGTAAATCGGATGAATCACATTGGTATACATTATGAAACTACTCAGGATACTGAGACTATTTGATCAGGACCTCCCAGAATCTGAATCTGAATCTGTTTTTGGCATCTTTATTGGTTGTATTAGCATTATGATTCATCAAATGATATTGGAATTTATAACTTTGGGGCATTTGTAATGTTGTATGCATGTTTGAAAATTTTAGTTGATGAAAACCATCAACAGTTCTTATTCATGAAAACCGTGAAACAGACATGGAACATTGGCATGTTCGTCACTTATCAACAGCTCTTGGTCATGAAACAGATGTGAATGAGAAAGATGTTAGTGAAACATATATAGAACTATTTTTGCTTCTAATATGTACTATTTTTGCTTCTAATATGTACTGACCAACAAACGTAATTGTTGTGAATGAAACAACTGCTAATTAGAAAATTACATATTTATAGGAATATTTTGCTAATGAAACAGCTGTGAATGAAAAACCCGAACCCAATGTTTAGTTAACTTGATCCGACATGAAACTGGTAGATGGATCCGTTTCACTTAGATAAGGAAAGTTTTTTCTGGATTACTGACTTCATAAAAGTTTATAATACAACATGAAATAGTTTCATTTTACGTAAACTGGTTCACTTGTCCGTATGAAATGGTTCAATTGTCTATGAAATAGTTTCACTTGCAGTGGTTCTTGCAACAGTTTTGTAGTTTCATCATGCAATATCGCGCATAATCTTATAGGTTCACTTGCTGCCCTTAAAACCCAGATAGCTACAGCTTCGTTATACATTGTTTGGCTTAATATAGGTGCACAACATATGTGTTTTGAAGTCACATACACTAATGCATTGTATACATTCAGATGTTGATGTTCTCCATGACCCAAATGTTGGTAAGATCAAGAAACTGAAGATTACGATAAACAAAACTTCCTCAACGAGCCATGCCAACACAGAAGATGCAACTGGGAAGACGAAGAAAACTGGGAAGGCGATTGTTAATCTGCCCATCATAGGTACAATTGAAATATACATTGTATACATTGAAATTTTCCAAAAAATATAATATTTTGTCCTAGTTAATGGATGTTTCATACTATTATGCAACTGTATATTAATAAAAATGTAAAATATAGATTGCATCATGTTTAATACTATTACGCAACCTGTTTATATTAGTTTGATTATGTTAACTTATTTGTTTCATGAAACTTTATACGTTGTGATTCCATATACTAATATATTGTACATATTCAGACAGTGATTTTGTGCAAGAACCGACCCTTACAGTGCAAAAAAAGTCTTAGGTTTCTACATCCAATAAGGCCTCCTCGAGCCACGGTCGCACAGATCTCGTTCCTCCAAATACAACACTGTCCAAAGTAGTAAAAACCACTACAGGACCTCAGGAAGCAAAAGGTAGCTAAAATCTTATGTTTTTCCTAAACTTGAAAGTATATACAAATGATAATTAATATATGCAGGATCTTTGGGTAACCAAACATGTGGAGGGGGTCGAGTCGATGACAACATGCACAAAGAATCAGAAAAAAAGGAATAAACGAGGACTTGCAGAAGGGGACCGAAGATGAACCTGCAATTGACACGAATGAAGTACAATATCGGGTACTAAGAACTAGGACATCCCCCAGGACACTGCATGAAACAGTGCGCACACTAAACGATTCACAACGGGCTGCCGTTACCAGTATAGGATTAGGGAGCCTGCTTGACATAAAAATAGACGGTGTCCCATCTCGTTTGGGTTTTTACGTTACTGTGAATATGAGGCTTAATGTTTGTCACGGTTCAATTCCACTTACAATAGCCTCAATTCATGAATTACTAGGCTTGCCGACTGGGGGGATTGACATACTTAGTACTCAATAAGACAAATTCGAGTCAAATCTTAACGGCATGTTTAGGAAGCAATTTGATAAGAAAAAGATGAGACCAAAGGATGTTATGAAACTTATCCAAGGTTCTGGAGATGCATCCAATGCATTCCAAATCAACTTCTTGGTCTTGTTCGTTAACTTGATGATAGATTGTAACCGCATGGGCTGTTGCAATCTTAGTTTTTTGTCTTCCATTAAGGATTTGAAACTGATACCCGAGATAGACTGGTGCAAATACCTTTATGATATGTTGCGAACGAGTAAGGAAAATTGGAGCAGATCAAGTGACGTATGTTTCTACGTTGGGCCACTTATTTGACTGTAAGTGTATTTACTCGATTATTTAGCATAAACTGTTTTTAATCCTAAGTCTAAACCTCTTTGATTTTACCTTTTAATCAGTTACTATATATTGAGTCAACAATATGGTCGGATCAAGTAGTTGACCACATGCGGCCAGCAACAATCGGATGGAGCTTCGACATGTTAAGAAAGTGGGAGGCTTGGGAGATAGCCAACGGAGGCCTAGGATCGGCTAAATTATTGGACGTGACAAGGGCGGTTGAAAGAGAGGTAATTATCTACCTTCTTTGAATTTCATTTAAACGTTTCGCACCGAGTAACCGAATAAAATTTATGTGGTAGTAGTACACGTTAACTAGAAGCGAAATGTATTAACAATCCATTTTTTTAGGTCACGCTGTATCATATGAACTTGTTTCACTGTTCATATGATATCATATGAACCTATATGAAACAGTTTCACATATATGAAACAAGTCCACTAATATCATACGAAACAGTTTAGTTAACATGAGTTAACTAAAATCAATGAAACTGTTTCACAACCTTTAGTTCACTTTTTCATTTCCCTACTTCATTAATGGTTCATTTCACTAGTTCCCTACAGTCACTGTATCATATGTAACTGTTTCATTGAACTTGTTCACTACTATAACTGTAATTTATATGAAACTGGTTCACTTCCATTAGTTTACATTGGTCAATGAAACTGTGTCACAACCTTTAATTCACTTTTTCATTTCACTACTTCATTAACGGTTCATTTCACTAGTTCCCTACTGTCACTGTATCATATGTAACTGGTTCATTGAACTTGTTCACTAGTATAACTGTAATTTATATGAAACTGGTTCACTTCCATTAGTTTACATTGGTCAATGAAACTGTTTCACAAACATCAAATTATCTTGTTCACCATGACAGTTCACTACTTTCACTGTATCATATGAAACTCGTTCTTATGAAACTGGTTCATTTGTTATTTATCTGTTCATTTCACATCAACTCTATACATATTGGACAGTTTAACATAAGACCGTATCATATTAAACTGGTTCTTATGAAACTGGTTCATTATAAACTCATTGTTCATTTCATAGCAAGTCCATACATATTGTATAGGTTAACATCAGACTGTTTCATGTTAAACTAGGGTCATATGAACCTATATCCTATGAAATTGGTTCACTATTCTAAACTGAAACATTTACGCAACAGCTAATATCACACAGTTTCGCTACTATGAGACTGTTAATATGTACACTGTTTTAATAAACATCTGACATTGTTTTAATAAACATCTGACACTGTTTCAATAATAATCCAACACTGTTCTCAATATGAACCTGTGTGATGAACCAGTTTAATTCTTATTAATGAATTAAAATTTGTATGTCTTCCTATGATGTGTAGGTGGAAATCAAGATGATCAAAGACATGATAGGTCATGTTCTTGATACAAGGCGTGAAATTGAACAGCGTCTCATTGCGTGCCAGGCCAAGTATCATGCGGATGAGGCTTTCAAAGCTCTTGCTAGTGATCTGAATGCCATATTCAGATCCTCTACGTAGAATGAGTAAGGTCAACAAGCTTTAAACGATAATGTAGACCCGACAGCTGTTGGTCCATCAAGCGATATATGTGTTGGTAAACGTGCCAACCATGAAACCCCGACTGATAATGACCTGAATCAGTCACCATTATCACAATATTGGCTCAGTCAAACATTGCACAAGATATGCGATGAAACAGTTGAGAAACCAATTTCTAGTAAAGAACAGAATGAGGCATTAGATTTACAGCCTCCACAATTCGACTTGGGAATCAGCCCGACAAAGACAGCAAAACCGTCTACCGTCACGAAGCCACCCTCAAAGGATAAAGGAAAAGGTGTCTGCATCGTTGATGATGCAAAGTTAAAAAAATCCAACCGCTTCATCGGATGGCATGGTGAAGACGATACCACCAAGCACCTGAAGTCAAAATACGTTACAGCTTCTCGGCGGAGTGTTCACTTGGGAGATCACCTTAGATCACCTTTCGTAAGGCGGGCTATAGACATGAAGGTAAGTGCAGAAGATAGGCGTATACACGAGTGGGCGCTCGCAGAAATTGGATCAACCTTGTAAGAATATGTTTTTACTAAATATTCACTGTATTACATTGTTACCAAATGCGCTTACTAACACATTATCAATGACATATGATTCGACTAATATGAGTATGCTTACGTTGCAAATCTGTAGTGACATTGTATTCGAATTAGAGAATTCCACGAACATATTGCGGGGGAATTTGGCAAGTCTAGTATCCAAATCAATTGTCTACACAAATGTTATAGATGGATGGGCTGAATTGTTAAACATGGAGGAAATGTATAGAAGCCGTGACTCACCTCGTTGTTGTTTTTTTAATACAATTGTATTGGTAAGATTTATAAGATTAATGAAGTTATTTCTTATGAAACAGAACATGATTTCATGAATGCTATCTGACTACATGATTACCATACAGGGATATCCGAAGCTAAGGACTCAGCAGGCAGATTTTAATGTTCAGAATGACAATTTCAGCAATTACCTAGCAAAATCAGTTTGTTTCGACATGGAAGTTATTAAAATGCGAAATATGGATATGGTATGCTCAACATTTACATTTTTTTGCATTTAAAATTAGGTACACATTTATTTTTCACATGACATTACGTAACAGTTAAACACACACAGGCTTTCTTCCCTATTATGGATTGTGGTCACTACTACACGGTGGTGTTTAACTTCAAGAACCCATCAATTGTTGTAATAGACAACCGATTTTGGAAAAGACGTTAGATCGAAGACGATATGGGTTTGTATGAACACGTTGTCGACTTATTAGTAAGTATACTAACTGGACAATCACTCTTATACTTGAATTTTCTTCCCGAATTACATTTTACAATTGATTATTTCTTTGTCCAGCATCGCCTTATGATCAAGCATCTAAGAGTTGTAGGCCATCCTAGCTGGCAATAAATAGATGAAACGGGTCATGACCTCTTGGAAATGAGTTGGCAAACAAAAGACAATTTTGAGGATGGAGGTGTGTACTTGATGAGGCATATGGAAACTTGTATGGGAGATGAAAGATCATGGAAGACCGGGTTCACTACAGAAGGGCCGAATCAAAGAACCCAGCTAACTGATCTGAGGAAGAAATACATGGCAAAGTTAGTACTCATCAACTTCAGCAAAAGAAGGGAGTCAATCGTGAAAGAGGTTGATCAGTTTCATGCAATGGATCCCGAAGACAAAAAGAAAGCAATAGAACAAGCAAAAGCAACAAAGAGATCTGCCATAGGCGTTACCATTTAATCATAGCAATCCATGGATTTAGCGTTGGTTCACTAACGATACTTTTTTTGGGTTATATTTGGAGGTTATAACATGAATTTTATAGTGTTTTTTAGTATTCAATTATGCGTTGTTCATTTTGATTTGACTAAACTGATGTGGTCTTTACAAGTACTCAAAAATTTGCTAAGCAACATAATGCTTAATCTTGTTTCCATTACAATCAACCGTATTTTTAGTGCGTGCTCGTCGTACTTGTGTTCTATCTCTTCATCGTGAAACTATTTCATGTTACTCAACCTTCCACAATTCAATACTACAATGAAACATTATCATTGCAGAGAATGATACTATTAATCAAACGCGTCACTACCGAATTCACTAGGAATGATAAGAAATCATACATCATTTCAATTGCATCGTCCCAAACAAACTTCATTTTCATGATAACATTTTCATGCCTATCATGAATGGACATTGTTTCACCGTTGGCCTAGTAAACCAATTTTCCTTCACACTGAAGTTTATATACAGCAACCATAACTATAGCCGTTTGTATGCACCTGTTTCACATTTACTTTTCTGAACACTATATATATGTACATTATGCAAAATACCAATTAGTTGGACTCCATATGTAGATGCATCCAAGTCATCCGAAGTGCATTTTAAAGTCTTCCATATTATTTCATTTTTACATTATGTCATTACATGTTTTCACTTTTTCTATTCCACTGAACATTTATTGGTCAGATAATTTACATACTGCTTACACTTAAATGTTTCTAGGGTAGAAGGTAACTACGTTAGAAAAAAAAAAGTAAAATTCAAACAAATTCCATCCAAAATAATTTTCTTCATGATGGACATGTCTCATTACCACCTTCATCGTATCCCAATCTAAACGTTTTCACAACCATTACATGAACATGCTCATCCCAAAAAATTTAGGAGCCGGCAGAATTTCATCAATAACCGTTACTAGCTAAGATAAAACAAATGAAACAAAAAACAACGTTCCTCACAAATCAAACAATTATAATTCGAACACCTAAACCGTTATTTGGTACTATCGCCCTGCGACGGACAGTTGCGGGAATCATGCCACCCCATTTTATCACAAGTTCTACACAATCTTTTCGGCTTCTTTGCATTCATGGATATCCTCTCTGACATACCAACAAGACGCTTTCCGGTTCCACAACCTTTATTACGTATTTCTGTTGGTGGTAAGACATCAACCGATTCAGGTTCGGAAACACATAAGAACTCCTGAATATCATTTCTCTTCTGCTCAGTACCTGTCAATATTGGAATGTCCATCGAAATTTCATCACCCAATCGTTCCAATCGCTCCACAAACTCTGTCAACGCTCCCTTGTCATTCCGTACACGCCCAATAATAAGATCAAACATTGATATAGCCTGGTTGATCAAAGCTTGTTTCTCAACATCCATTTCACCATACCTAACACGAGCCGACAACAACTCAATGGGAACTAACTCTCGTCTCCATCGCGGCAAGATGTATTTTTCGGGAATAGATTGCACCTCAGAATTTAACATTACCATAAACGCGTGGCGACAAAATATATACCATTGCGAACAAAATGGTTGCAACTACAATCAAAAGAATCATCCCTTACATCATGAACCACCTAGCATATCATACATAAAGGAAGATAAATTATAAATAATTAATAGGATATGCGATTGTAATCAATTATTTGTGAAAATGAAATCAAAAAATTGATCAACACCTTGTACGTAGCTTTAACCTCAGAATTCTTGTTCTTATGTGTAATACTGTAAATCCTCTTATCACCGACCTCTATTACTTCGACAACCCCACAATACCATATTGCCTTGTTCATTTCCTTTTGCACCTCAAAAAACATTGTTTTTGTGTACACTTTTGCTGCTTGCGCTTCAATTTTGGACGGTGACAACAATTTAGGTATTGTAGTTCTACTTGCAACCTCAAGGGAACAATGTTCTTTCCTTTGAATTTCGATTGCATCGTCGAAAGTGTTAAGAAAATAAACAAGATCATTCCAATACTTCGTATAAACATTAAAAAATGAATTAATACTCTCAGACCTGGAAGTGGTTTTCATAAGACCAGACATTGGGTAGTCCTTGAAGTAGGCTGGAATCCAAGATTCTCTTATTGCATACATTTCTTCAAACCACGAGTGACGCCGTAGTCCAAACTCATCCATCAATGCATTCCATTTCTCCTCAAAAATTTCGGGACTTATGTGTACATTCCATACGAGTTTGTTGAACTTGCTTTTGAACGGGGTCCCATGGGCTAAATGATCACGGATCTTCACAATGAAACAAGCACACAATCAAACAATTGGCAAACCATTTTTTTCATATTACTCATTCTTAAGATTTTTTTGTGATGAAACGCGTAGTAAACAAACTTATGTATGCATATATTAGAATTATCCCCAATGGATGAAATTAGACATACCTTTTCCTTCACTTTCTTTGTTATATGCCACATACACAATCGATGAGTAGCTTCTGAAAAAACTATAGGTATCGCTTGTTTCATTGCTGCACATTGATCGGTTATTACAAACTGCGGCTAACTACCGTGGGCTTTCATAAACGCCTTCAATACCCAAGTGAAATTAACGATCGATTCATTTCTAATCAATGAAGCACCAACCACAACGGACTTCTTGTGATTGTCAATTGCAACAAATGGTACAAAAATCATTGCATGCCTGTTAAGATGGGAAAGAATCATATTAATCTTTCATTGGATATAAGTAAAACAATTTATAACAAATAATTTAAGACAGCTTACTTGTTTGTCTGAAATGTAGCGTCAAATGATATGGTGTCTCCAAAATGTTTGTAATTCATTCTTGCTGTTTCATCTGCCCAAAAAATTGCAATCAACTCCTTCTCATCACACTCATATTCAAAAAAATATTCCGGGCAATGTTCCCGCCGTTTGTTCATCTTGTTTATTAGCATTTGTGCATCTTTGTTACCAATGAATAGCGTAATGTCTCTTCTAAAGTTCATATGATCCCTAGTTGTCCCACCAGATGATACTAAACCTCTGTTAATTGCCAATTGCATCCTGCGTGATTGAGTGATACCAACTTTAGAGCTTGATGCGTGGTAAACATTTTTACGATCCTTGTAGTCAAGTTGGCGTCTTGAACGGGTGAACAACTTTTCATCCGAACGACAAAGCATATGATTATGAGCCTCAATGAAATGATAAACCTCGTACCGGCCACTCTCTTTGACATAGTGTACCTTAAGGCAAGCTTTACAAACAGTACGTTTGAAATTTGTATTACGTCTTCTCCTCTCACCCGATGAAACTTCTAAAGAATCAAATTCCTTTTTGGATGGAATACCCTCCTTGCTACAAACAAAAAAACGTGTTTGCACTCCACCCAACGAGTTCATTTTTTTGCTGGCCAGTCGGATATCAAACCCAGCAACGTCTGCGTATTTCCTATACATATTTTCTACGGAATCAACCGATGAAAAGAATTCACCAACCTTTGGACAAATATTGCCATCAACTTTAGGAATCCATAACTCGTGCCCCTGGTGATTCCCCCATTTTTGTGATAAAGCATCTAACAAGTCCAAGTAGAGAATAAAATAATAGTTATAATTATAATTATGATTATGAACACGCTTGATATGTTACATTATACCATTTCAAGTTCATGGAATTTGTTTCATAGTAGATGTACTTATAAACATATATATATATATATATATATATGTATGCAATATATCCAAGTTTATGAAGTTCGTTGCATAGTATGTGTATTTTCCACGTTTATGAAACGATTTCATTCTACAATGGTTACACTACAAACTACTTAAATGGTATGAAATAAGTTTCATCCTGTATCAGCACTTATCATATTGTGATTCAACTAATTCATCATCCTTCCTGTCTAATATTGTACTTAAAGATATAAAATAGAATGTCAACGTCATCTAATGAAACTAATTCATTATGATATCTTGTTCATTAATTTACAGCAAAAAGATAACCATACCCTCACATCATACAAACTGATGAATACAAATACTCGTACTATGAAACGTTTTCAATTCTATCAAAAAGGACGAACATTGTACGAACATTCATACCATGGAATGTACATCTACATAGGAATTAAAATGCAAATGATATACCATAGCACACATCTTCAGTTGCATCAACGTTAGTGCAAATGTCAGGCATTTCATTCGAACTAATACCTTCTCCCTGTTCATTCATTGTCGTAGAATAAAGTATTTTTCTCAGGATTAAACGATATGAATAGATGTAATATCCATGCATTGAAATACAATGAATTCATAGTATTTTTATATTCAAGGAAACAATATCCTTCATATCATGTTATTAATGACATTATTTTCATTTTCTAAAGCAATATATTATTTTTCACTTTAAATCACATCCATCAATAAAACATATTAAAAAATGAATATAACACACCATATTCAATTATATGGATTGAATCGTTTTAAATTTTCAAGTACATTATATGAACGACATTGGTTTCAAAATTTAATCAACAGAATAATCCACGTAATACTGATTATATTTCGTAATTTTCAATGTACTGGTAGATGAATTCGTTACACTTAGATAACGATTTTTTTTCATCGATTACTGACTTCATAAAAGTTTATAATACAACATAAAATTGTTTCACTAATGCAACAATTTCACTTATCAGGATCAATACTGCCATGACCCAGTTTCACCTTATTCATTTTTCACTAATTTATCGTGAAATTATTTCATGAGGAATCGCCTTTTCTATGCAACGGTTTCATTTACCATTTCAACTACTAAACCATTCACCTACACCATCACTATTCATGCCTTAAATCTGTTCATGACTTATTGTTAAATTAGGTCATGAACCAGTTTTCTTGTCATTAAAACGTTACATCTACTGAACGGATCGACTTACGATACATCTACGTCATGAACCAGTTTCCTTGCACTTTCATGAACTTGTTTCATTAACCTTTAACCTGTTATTTCAGTTAAGATTCGATGCATTCTTTTCTTTAATTCTCACAATCTTCAAGAATCATGAGCATATTACAATCTTCAAAGATTCCGAAGCTAAATCATCATGAATCCGTTTCATCATACATTTATTTCATAAAGAACAAAATACATTATGCATCCGTTTCATTTTAATTTTACCAAATAAACGGATCAACTCCATCATAAATGACACGTGGATCACCATTAAACTAGATCAATAGTCATGAATCAATTAGAACATGAACATGTTTCACCATCATGAACCTGTTTCATTACTATGGACAATATGTCTAGAGTATTAATATGAACCATTTTATAATGAAACCTTTCACATTGAAACAGTTTCATGAACATGGAAATTTTTAATTTCAACCTCAAATCAAGATTTCATTCCATAAGGTGATCGAATCTTCAGAACACGTTTCCAGATTCATTGAATAACAATATTTTAAAATCAAATTTTTAATATTATATTATAATAAAATATTTAGATGTTACCATTTATACAATTTCCTTTATTACGTTTTCTTATTTAATATTTATTAATAACTTCCATATTTAATATAACAATATTGTAAATGACTGAAATACCCTTATTGATTAAATTTAATTAAAAAAATAGAATTTTCCTATTGGTTGAAATTGATTTACACGGTTTCTTAGAAATGCATAGTTTTCATTTAAACGTGCCCCTATATATATATATATATATATAATATATATATATTTTTTTTTTTAAAAGAGAAACCAAATAGAATGATTTAACACTATGAGATTTGAGTATTCCTCAAATCTTGAAATACGATTAAATTTGCTTATCCCATATTGGTGGGGAAAAAAAGAAAGTATAAGTAATGAAATATGTATATATATGAAAATAGAAGGTGATTTTTTTGTTGCAAGTCATGATATTGGCTCAAATGAGGCAACTTTTTCGTTTGCAATTGTCATTATGAGATTTGAGTATATTTATTAATTCTTGAAATGTGGTTAAGTTTGTTTATTCCACATAAAAAAGATGACTTTAAAATATTGAGATGACATCTTGAGAGTGATGTTTTCTAAAATCTTGCATTCTGCTCGGTTTTTGGAAATCACACATTGATGAACAAATGATACATTAATAGAGTATCATATATATATATATATATATATATATATATATATATATATATAT
>NC_037539.1:30769689-30771484 GCF_001531365.2 Cynara cardunculus var. scolymus
CCATCCCTCAAAAGAATTCCGTCCCGGAATTCTTTTAATAAAAAAGCCAAGGGTATTCTGATCTCATCTTTGACTCTAGTTCCCATGTTGCTTCCAGTACTTTGTGAAATTTCCACTGAACTTTAACCAGACTTATCTTTTTGTTTCTCAACATCCTGATCTTTTGATCAATTACAGCTTCTGGCGTTTCCACAAAGTTTAGCTTACTCGGATTCACCAAATATTTTCGCAGATTCGACACATGAAAAGTGTTGTGAATCAGACTCAGTTCTTCTGGCAGCTCTAACTGATATGCTACCGGCGCAATTCGCTTACATATTCTGAACGGCCCCACATACCTCAGACCGAGCTTTCCTTTTTTTCAAAATCTAATAACACCCTTCCATGGCGAAACTTTTAACATCACAAAATCACCTATATCAAATTCAATCGGTTTTTGACGATTGTCAGCATAACTTTTCTGGGGATCTTGTGCTGTTTTGATTCTTTTACGAATCTGTTCGATCTTTTCCGAAGTTTCTTGGACAATCTCAGGACCCGTCAGCTGTTTTTCACCCATCTCATTCCAACACAACAGCGTTCGGCATTTACGTCCATACAACACTTCATACGGTGCCACTTGGATGCTGGAATGATAACTATTGTTATATGCAAACTCTATTAATGGCAAGTGATCTTCCCACGATATCCGGAAGTCAATAGTACAACTTCTCAACATATCTTCGAGAGTTTGGATAGTTCTTTCACTCTGCCCATCAGTTTGCGGATGATAAGTTGTACTTAATCGAATTTCAGATCCCAAAGCTTTCTGTAACCCTTCCCAAAATTTTGAAGTAAACCGACTATCTCTATCAGAGACAATAGAYAATGGAACACCGTGTCTRGTAACAATTTCTTTGATATAAATCTGCGCCAGCTTTTCTAAAGAGTACTTCTCTCTTATTGGTAGAAAATGCACAGATTTGGACAGACGATCAACAATTACCCAAATTGCGTCGTATCCCCTTGGAGTTCGAGGTAACTTCATAATGAAATCCATGGTAATGTGATCCCATTTTCATACAGGTATCTCTAAAGATTGAAGACTTCCAAACGGCTTCTGATGTTCAATCTTAACCTGTAAACATGTCAGACACTGTTCCACATATCGAGCTATGTCTCTTTTCAATCCTGGCCACCAATAAAAAGGTTTCAAATCTCTATACATCTTATTGGTGCCTGGATGAATAGAGTATCGGGACTTATGGATTTCATTTAATATCATATTTCGGATATTTCCAAAGCATGGTACCTAAACTCGCCCTTGAAAGCACATTAGTCCTTCATTATTCTGTTTCAAGGTTGAAATCATCTTACCCAACCTTTCTACTTTAACAAATTATTCTTTTATAGCTTCTTGTTGACATCTCTGAATTTCTTTATGAATGTCGGGGATCAAATTCATTCTCATTGCCACAGCTTTAATGGTTCCACTCTTTTCTTTCCTTTCCAAAGCGTCAGCTACTACGTTAGCTTTTCCTGGGTGGTAAAGAATTTCACAATCATAATCATTAACCAGCTCAATCTACCGACGCTGTCGCATATTTAGTTCTTTCTGGCTGAATAAATGTTGTAACCTTTTATGGTCAGTATAAATCTGACATATTGTTCCTAGAAGATAGTGTCTCCAAATTTTTAGAGCAAATACCACCGCAGCTAATTCCATATCATGGGTTGGATACTGCTTTTCATGATCTTTCAATTGTCTTGATGCATAAGAAATCACTTTTCCTCTCTGCATCAGAACACATCCTAA
>NC_037539.1:30772619-30804727 GCF_001531365.2 Cynara cardunculus var. scolymus
TTCAGATCAATTACGTATGCCAAACATCCTTGGCACTTCTTTCGAATACTTTTATGGGCTTTCATTACTGACAAAATACTAGTATGGTGATTCTGACGATCACCATAAATAACAACTGTTCCCTGGTCTGGCATAATAATTCTAATCATTTTCTGATTACAATTAATACTAGCCTGATACCTTGCCAACCAGTCCATACCCACCACTACATCAAATTCCTTCATTGGCATGGGAAATAACCAGATCGAAAGTTTACAGTCCCCAATAGCAATAATACAGTTATTGAACATACTAGTAACAGTTCATGACTATTAGCAGTATCAACTACTAACTCATCATCAAGTAACACAGAATTCAAACATGCAGTTTGAGCAAACAATGGTGATACAAACGAAAAGTTTGCACCAGAGTCAAATAACACCTTAGCATGTACTGAATTAAAAAGGAATGTACCTGTTATTACATCCGGCGATGCTTCTGCCTCATTCTTAGTCATCTGGAAGGACCGTCCCCGCGCCCCTCCTTGCCCTCCTCTGTTCACAGTAAGCCTTCCCCGTGTACCCGACGCGTTACTCCCCATCATTAACTGCGGAGTTCTTAACAAGGGACAATTCGGTCGAATATGATCCGGATAATTGCAATTAAAACACCTTCGATTAGCTGGGCAATTTCTAGAAAGATGACCTGTTTCGCCGCACTTATAACATTTCCTTGGATCCATCTTGCATTCACCCTGGTGAACCTGTCGACACTGTGAGCATACTTTCTCACTGATCTTCTGCTCAGATATGTTATCATATCTTACAGTTTTTGGCCCTCTAAAAGATGAAGGCCCCTCCCATTTTCTCTTCTCTACAATTTTTCCTTCTGCCTGTCGATTTTTATTTCGTTCGGTCACTTCAGCCGCGTTTACCATTAATGAAAAGGTATTGGGGTTCATGGCAATTACAAACTCTCTGATTGAGGGTTTCAAACCCCAAATATACCTTTCTATCTTCCGGGATTCTGATGAAACATAATGCTCGGCAAATCGAGAGTATTCAATAAATTTCTCGGTATACTCTCGAACTGTTCCATTTCCTTGTTCTAGCTTCAGGAAATCTTCTTCCATTTCCCTCACTGCTGTCTTAGGACAAAACTGGTTTTTGAATCGGTCCACAAATTCTACCCAAGACAAAGTCTGTAAAACATCCGTTCTGGCAGACGATTCAACTTCCCACCAAAACAAAGCATTTGACTTTAATACAGAAACAGCAAATCGAACTTTATCTGTTTTCGGACACCGAATGGTGTTGAATACTGATTCCATTTCTTTAATCCAGCATACAGCTTTCACTGGATCTCTTTCTCCAGAAAATGTTGGTGGCTTACATGCCAGAAACATTTTAATATCTCCCTCCTTGTTGTGAATAACTGGCATCGAGGGATGAACTTCTATTCTTTCTGTCTCTACCCTGGCTGGAATTCCCATAATATAAGTCAAAGTTTCCCGCAACTTTCCCATTTCTTCAGCCAACATGTCCCTGGTTACATATTCAGGGTGTGGCACTGATCTTTCCTGAACATTCCCAGAATGGGATTCTTCATGTTCAGAATGTACTTCAGTCCGACCCTTTCCCTGAGACTGACTTCTTCTTCTGCCTCGTCCCCTTGGTCTTCCCCGACCTCTATTTCCAGACGTGCTAGTCGGAAGATTAACGGGCGATTCTTCCCTTTCCTCAGATTCTGGATGAGCCATTCTTTCAGATCTTTGGGTTCGGCTAGACATCTGCAGATTTTAGTGTTAATAATCACGTATTCACATTCCCAAATATAATGAAGTATTCAAGTTCAGATGTGTACCTGTAAATTCATAATTACACTGCCCAGATGTAATTAAGATTTACCTTACACACTGTTCTTTCAACCCATCATATTTATTTCCAATGGAGCTAACTATGTTCGAGACCCTTAACATTTAATAAAATAGTTTAAGTCTAGGTATCATGCTGTTAAATACCTAAATCCCTTAAACTCAGTCTCTGATACCACTTTCTGTAACACCCCAAACCACACATTGCATGTAACACATATTTCATACAAAAGAAATACATGATATTATCCCATTMAGGTCCCTTAGTACAAGAATCTATTATAACCAAATACAAGGTCCAAAATTCAAATACATTTCTTGTACTAATCAATCAAAACTGTACATCAAGACATATCTTCATGTAGAAATGCATATAGGAAAATATCAAATTTTCCATTTTCCCTTACAGTCTGAACCTCCTGCAATACATAGTTAAAATCACAAAACGAGGGGTAGACCGAATGGTCTAGTGAGATACCCTATTATGATATTGCAGGGTAAAAATCACCAAAATCTTTATGAAAAACAACTTATTCATATATATAACAAATATATGAACGAAATAGGAACAAAATACCAAACCCTTTCCACTTTTCAAGCTAAGCATTTAGCTATTCAAATATCATATATTTGAACCAATCAGGTTTCATATAATGCCACTTTTAAACCTTTTTCTAATCAAACTAGGTTTATATAAAGTTTCAGGTCAAACCTGATGTTTTCTCCTCAATAACATTCAGACTATGACTTCCAATAAGAACCTTGATCCTAAATTCTTAAATCACAAAGAAATAAAGATTCCAGACCAAGGTAGTCTTAAGGGATATAATAGAAAGAGTTATATCATACAGCTCACATACAAATGCCACCCTTATATCAAATGTACACCTCTACTTGATATGTCACCCTTATCCCATGGTACACCTCTCCTTAATATGCCACCCTTATCCCATGGTACACCTCTCCTTGATATGCCACCCTTATCCCATGGTACATCTCTCCTTGATATGCCACCCTTATTTCCTCATCAAAACATTTTACAAAAATAACTCCAAATAGACCGTAGCCATTGAAATTATTATCAATCCAAAATCATTTATATCAAATCTCCATTTTATGATAAAATAACAATTTTTATCAATCAAGCACAAGGCACAATACAAATCCGGTCAACATGGACTTGGCCGGACTTCATCTCCGGTCAAGTCTTAGCCTTTTTTTCCAAATCCGGACAACTCATCGCCCAAGGCTTGTCCGATTTAACACTTAGAAATAAATTCCATCTTTTGTCCGAATAAAAAGTCCGGACAATACATCGTTCAAAGCTTGACCGATTTAAAAATAATCCGGTCACCACATGATCGTATTCCTACTTCTCCGTTCAAAATGTTAATCATTCTTATCATTCATAACTCGCTCAAAGCTTAACCAGTTTAAAACTAAACTGCTTAACGCTTGGTTGGTTTAAAGCTTAATCGCCCAACTCTTGCCCGATTTAAACTTAATCTGGTCAGCCTTTGTTCGGATAAAACCCTTAAGCAAATAATTGATTTCTTTCCAATAGTAAATAGCATTCAAATAAAACCATTAATAAGTTTTATGCAAAAAGGTTTAGAAATTATTCACCTTAACAAGCCTTTGAAAACAATCTTCTTGAAATCTGATACTTGAAATCCGGTCAACTCTCTTTCTATTCTTAAATCGCACAACTTTTAAAAATGGCAAGAAGAGAAGAAATGGAGGCTAAGCCCTCCTTTTATATCTTTCTAAAACTGGAAGGTCGGCTAAACAGCCCCCTTCCCATGCTAACCCACTTCATGCACATGCATACATCCACACACACCATGCATTCTCATAACATGCATGTGTGTATAATCACATATATATATATATTATATATATATATATATACTTCTACATATGCACATAATTTCCACACTCACTAGCATGATCAAATAAACCAAATTTATCATGCTATCACGTGATCATTTAATCAGATAATCACGTATTAATTCCCTTGAGTGATAACCAAGATCCAGTTTTCACAAATAGGAGTTGAGATGACATTATAAAATTTGAGTATTCTCAAAGTCTTGAATTATAGTGTTGTTTAGTTTTTCTACATTGGTAAGAAAATAATATATTGACAAAACAAAGTTGACTATTTCTTAAATCTTAAAATGTGTTAAGTTTGCTGATTCCATATAAAAAGATTTTAAAATATTGAGATGACATCTTGAAAGTAATGTATTTCGAAATCTTGCATTGTGGTTGGTTTTTGTGGTTGGTTTCTGAGAACCCCGTATTAATGAAAAATTGATATATTGATAAAGTATGATAATTATATATAAAAATAAGCATGTGATTGTTTTGAAAATTAGAAGAGCAATATAATTATACAAGTCATTGTTTGGCCTCTAATTTCGGAGTGATAGTTTTTTTTATTGTAAAGGAACAGCAATTGGAGTTGATGTGTCATTATAAAATTTGAGTATTCTCAAAGTCTTGAATTATAGTGTTGTTTAGTTTTCCCACATTGGTAAGAATATAATATACTAAGCTGGGTATTTCTTAAATCTTGAAATGTGGTTAAGTTTAATGATTCCATATAAAAATATGGCTTTAAAATATTGAAATGATGTATTTTAAAATCTTGCATTGTGGTTGGTTTTTGGGAACCCCACGTTGATGAAAATTTGATAGATTGATAGAGTATGATAATTATGTATAAAAATAAGCATGTGATTCTTTCGACAATTAAAAAAGTAATATAACTATATAAGTCATTGTTTGACATCTAATTTCTAAGTGATAGTTTTTTTTATTATAAAGGAACAACAATCAGAGTTGATATGTCATTATAAAATTTTAATATTCTCAAAGTCTTGAATTATAGTATTATTTAGTTTTCCTATATTGGTAAGAATATAATATACTGAGTTGAGTATTTCTTAAATCTTGAAATATGAATTAAGTATGTTTATCTCATATAAAAGATGACTTTAAAATATTAAGATGACATTTTAAGAGTGATGTATATTAAAATTTTGCATTGTGGTTGGTTTTTGAAAATCTTACATTCATGGAAAATTGATACATTGATAGAGTGTGATAAATACGAAAATTAAAAGGGTTATATAATTATGTAAGTCATTATTTGGCCATTAATTTTTGGTAATAGTTTTTTTATAAAGAAACAACAATAGGAGTTGATGTGACATTATAAAATTTTGAGTATTCTCAAAGTCTTGAATTACAGTATTCTTTAATTTTCCTACATTGGTAAAAAGATAATATATTGGCGAAACAAAGTTGGTATAAAAATGAAGGGGGATGTTTTTCTACCAACACATAGTGTTGTGTCAATATAAATGAAATAATTATTTTTGGTGTAATGGTTTTTTTTTTCATTAGTGTCAACGTAAACGATATAAGAAAATAGTATGTGATCAATATAAATGACAATAAAAATAAACTTAGGTGCCGTTTACCAAACGCTTACCCGAGTAAGCGGTTACCAAGTCACTTTACTTTTTTCGAATGAATATGACAATGACTAAGAATATTACCCGGTAATAACGAAGGCAAGAATCTCAAGTCTTATCCAGTAAGTGAAGACGAGGACTCTTACCATGGTTAGCGCTTACCAGGATAAATTGTTGTATACAATGTGTTTTAGTGAATAAAATCTTGACTGGTAAGTAAACGATAGTGTTGAATTTTACCGATAAGTACTTACCGGGTAAGTGTTTAGGTAAACGGCCCCTTAGTAAAAAGAAATTCATGAATTAAGTATTTTAAAATCTTGTATTGTGGTTAGTTTTTTGATATCTCACATTGATGAGAAATTGATAAGGTGTGATAAGTATATAAAGAGGACGATGATTCTTTCGAAAATTAAAAAAACCATGTCTTTATGTAAATCATTTTTTCCTCCAATTTTTGGAGTAATAGTTATTTTTTATAAAACTCTCTGATTTGTATTAGTATAAACAAAATAAAAAATTGTTTGTGAATGTCAATATATCAATCAATACATCTATAATGTATAAATCTGTAAAAAGAACATGATATATATATATATATGAGATGGAATTGTATTATTTGAGTATTTTAGAATCTTAAATTAAGGTTTTGTTTTTGTTCATCCCGCATCAGTGGTGAGTTGATAGAATGAAGATTAGAAGTGAGTATATATAAATGATCATGATTCTCTTGAAATGTAAAAAGAGGCATTGACTAAATATGTTTTATTAGCCGACCATTTTATTCGGAAAAAATATATTTATAAAATGGAAATTACCAAAGTAACCGATTTATGCAATTGACATTAACAAAATAACCATTTATCACACACTTTTAACAAAATGGCCACTCAAATCGCCTCTCGGGCGATTTGACAATATGGGGCAGATTTTGACCATAATGGTACGAAGGGGTCCCACATGTATCTGAGTTGGGGTACAAACTGTTGTCTCATGCATATGAAGGAGGATAGGTAGAAGCTGATTTTATTGGCATGCTCAGGGAACAAACACAACCTGAGTATGTCATGGGAATGGAGTTCAACGCTTTTCAAGATGAAGTCAGAACAAGTTTCCGAAGCCTCACTACTCAAATAAGCTCAATGGTGGATACACTCCAATCTTCATTCCAGTTGCTGTCCGAGAGGATCCAGATCCTTGAGGACACTTGCAAGATTTAGGCCAGTGGTTCCAAACGCAGGCATGATGACAGGGGCGACGATCTTAATCATCATGAGGGGGAGAAGAGACAGCGAACCACATGCCCTGACATCTCCCGTACAATCCAAAGACAGACCTCAAGTGCTGAACCATCTCATTCACAAGGTCAAGGTCATCATCAATCCACCGAAGCGACCAAGGTGGAACCAAAGCCAATGGTTGAAAAGTTGTAAGTTGCTGATGTGCAAAGAAGAGAAACAACTGTTGTTGCAGATGTCCAACGTGCGGTAATCGATGTTGAATCTAATGAAGAAAGACCTCAGCCTCAGCAAGTTAAAGAAGAAATCAATGACTTCTTTGTGTTCTCCGACGACGAAATGCTTGAAGAAGGGGACTTTGACCATATCAATGTTCTCAACAAAGCCATACAGAATCACCAATCAGAGAACGGTCAATTCCCCAACAACAACCATCGAGAACCTCGGGCTAGAGTACTCCAGTAGCATAACAAGTTCAGAGGTGGGAAAGAACAAGGATCAGGGTCCTGTTCCTTGAAGATCTAGAGTACAAGATCTTCGTTAGAAGAATTATTGAATTGGATCTAGTTCAAGTTCTCAGAATCACTCACCTCAACAGTATACAGGTCATTGAATACATGCATATGCTCAAGGTTAAGGCTCAACCTCTAGAGATGTACAAGATAAGGCACAAGATCGTGGACGTAAAGTCAATATATACTGACAGACTCGTGAACTTCTGATTCCTAGTTTTCACCATTCTCAAAACTGATGCCAAGGAATGGAAGTTCTCGAAAGCTGACTCAGGCACCTATCCTTTGAAGACTACGAGACCATGTACATGGACATCCATAACTAGACTATCAGACCGGAAGATGTCCAAATAGCTCTCGAAGCTATCAAGCGCTTCATGCACCGACAGATAATGCTCGGGTACGTGACAGATCTGCATATGGGCATCGAAAGCAATCAACGGAAGGTGAACTTGCTTAAGCCAAATCAGAGTCTTGAAGATATAGAGTCCCTGCCTTTGTTCCTGATCATAGAGCAACCTGTGTTTGGGATCGTGTACTCCAACAACATCAGTGAGAAGAAATTCATGAGGTTCAACGATCTAGCAACTTATTCTGATGGAACCATAAAGATTTTCAAATAAAGTTATCAAGCAAGCTCGATTTGGAAAGAAGGGGCCTTAATAAGCTCGGCCCTCACAACAAAAACCTAATGATTAATGTTCTTGATCTAATTGACAAAAAACTAGAGTATCAAAGGACTCTGAGAAGAATCGAGACATACTTTGGCCTCCGCCCGAGAAGACGAAGATTGTTTAATTACAAAGGGGGAGAATTTTAGTTATTTAATTTTGATTGTAACAAAGTAGAAGAACTAAATGTGTAAATACCGTCAAGGTATAAATAGTTTTCCTGTTTTCTAGAATAGGGTTAAGATTTTCATTCCAATCATTTGTAATCATTAGAGCACCGTACTGTGGCAAAGCAAACACTATATTCATCATTTGATCAATAGACAAGCCGACTATTTGTTCCATTGTTGCATTACTGTTTAATTCGTTGTTCTTATATCTTTCTTGGTGCATAACATATATATATATATATATATATGTGTGTGTGTGTGTGTGGGGTATATTTCAAATGCAACCATGTTCATTTGTACAACCAATGCAATCCAATCAATTGAGATATTTATGAAAACTATGAGAGTTCATTTATATATATATATAGAGAGAGAGAGAGAGAGAGAGAGAGAGAGAGAGAGAAACGAGTTACGTTGCAAACCGCTCAATTCATGAAAACTATGCGAACCACTTTCGACCAACAATAATATTCCGTTTTTTTATTTAATTTTAATAAGTAAGGGTATAATGGTCATTTCATTGTATATTGATTAATAATGAAAGGTAATAACTACTGTTAATTATGGAAATGTATTAATAGAAACGTTTCATATGGAAGGAGGTAAATCTTTTTTTTAATATATTTTTTACCATTAATATTTTTTATTATTTTATTAAATTATACTTATTAAAATATGAATTTGACAATTGGTCCGTCTTACAATTCATATTTTAATAAGTATAATTTAATAAAATAATAAAAAATATTAATGGTAAAAAAATTATATTAAGAAAAAATATTTACCTACTTGCATATGAAATGTTTCCATTAATATATTTCCATAATTAATAGTAGTTAGTAGGATATACCTAATTCATTGTTGGGGATTTGACAAATTTCCCTTTTTAAAAAAAATTAAACTTTTATTTTTTTCTTTTTTTATTTCCTAATATAAACTCATTTATTATTGATCATTGATGAAGAAAATGGATGAATGAAATTAGTTTGTAAGGTTTCCACAAATGAGGGCGGTTTGCAATTGATCACTTCTCTCTCTCTCTCTCTCTCTCTCCCTCTCTCTCTCTCTCTCTCTCTCTCTATATATATATATATATATATTAAAGGAACAACCAAAGGTAAATGATGTAACACAATGAGGTTTGTGAATTTCTCAATTCTTGGATTGTGGTGCTAAGTTTAGTATCCCGCATTGATAGAAAGAAGAAACGTTTCATAACTTTTATGAGTATATAAGGAGAAGATGTGAATTGAAATTTAAAAAGTTTGAGTTGGTTAAATATGACTTTTAAGCTCCATCTTTTTTCAAAATGAGTTTAAGACTTTCTCAAATCTTAGATTGTGGTGATAAGTTGATTATCTCACATTGATAGAGAGAGAATTTTTTTTTTTTACAAATATCATGAGTATATAAATTGAAATTTGAAATGTTTGAGTTGGTTAAATATAACTTTAGCCACCATATATTTTTTTTTTTCGAAACAGTTCTCAAATATTCAATTGCGGTATTGAGCTGATTATCTCTGCATCGATAGAAAGAAGTTTCACAAATATCATGAGTATATAAGGAGAAAATGATGGATTGAAATTTGATAATTTTGGGTGGGTTAAATATAAAATTTAGCCACCATCTTTTTTCCAAAATGAGGTTTTTCATTTTCTCAAATTTTGGATTGTGGTGCTAAATTGATTATCCTACATTGATAGAGAGAAAAACGTTTCACAAATTTATGAGTATATAAGAAGAAGATGAAGAATTGAAATATAAAAAGTTTGGGTTGGTTAAATATAAGTTTTAGCCACCATCTTTTTAAATAAGAAAAATTCAAATATTTGATTATAGTATTGAGTTGATTATCCCACGTTGATATAAAAATAAAGTTTCACAAATGTTAAATATAATTTTAGCCATCAACTTTTTCAAAAAAAAAAAATCTTTCTTTAAAAGATAACTTTAGAACTTTCAAACATTATGTATAGGGCTGTAAACAATTCAAAAATAAATTAATTTATCAATTATCAATATATTTGTATAAAAGATAACTTTAGAACTTTCAAACATTATGTATAGGGCTGTAAACAATTCAAAAATAAATTAATTTATCAATTATCAATATATTTGTATAAAAGATAACTTTAGAACTTTCAAACATTATGTATAGGGCTGTAAACGAACCGAACGAACACGAACGGATGCTTGTTCATGTTTGTTCGTTTAACTTAACTGAACAAACGAACAAACAAGAACAGTAAACGAACGAAAATCTTTGTATTCGTGTTCGTTCGTTTAGAAATTAGGTGTGTTCGTGTTCGTTTATGTTCGTTCGTTAACATGCTAAACGAACGTAAACAAACGAACATAAATGAATGGGCTAAATGAACATAAACGAACGGGTTAAACGAACATAAATAAATATTATTTGAATTCAAAGTAAATAAATAAAAGATTATCTATTAAATTTGATATATAAACGAACATAAATGAACGTAAACGAACGTTCATGAACATAAAAGAACGAACGAGACTCTTGTTCATGTTCGTTCGTTTAACTAAATGAACAAAAAAAAAATTGTTTATGTTCATTCATTTATTAAATAAACGAACTTCCCGCCGAATGGTTCGCTGAACGTTCGGTTCTTTTACAACCCTAATCATGTAGCTATGTAAGCCATGTTTTGCCTCCAATTTTTTCGAGTTATAGTTATTTTTATAAAAACTTTCTCATTAGTGTCAATAAAAAACAAAATCATTAAAAAATTATAATATCAATATAAATGATAATAAAAATAAACTTAGTAGAAAGCAATAAAGAGAATTAAGTATTTTAAGATAATGCATTATGGTCAGTTTTTGGGTATCTAATATTGATGAGAAATTGATATACTGATAGAGTATAATAGTATATAAAGAGAATGATGTAATTCATGTTTGTCTTCAAATTAATGGTTATTTTCTACAAAATTCTTTCTTTAGTGTCAATATGAACAAAATAAAAAAAAATTAGGAAGGCCAATAAATCAATCAATATATTTATAATATATAACTCTGTAAAAAGAATATGATATGTGCATGAGTGACATTTTAATATTTCAGTATTTTAAAATTTTGAATTGTGGTTTTGTTTTGGTCATCCCACATCGATGGAGACATGATATGTTGGAGAATAGATTTAAGTACATAAAAATGATAAAAATGTTATTTAAATGTAAAAAAATGCATTGCTAAATATGTTTTTGTCACACTTTTATTTAAAGTAAATTATATATAAAGATGATGAAAGGTGTCTTTAATAGTAAAAGGTTCATTGACTAAATATGTCTTTAATAGCAACGTGTGGTGCACAAGACTAGTATTGATATAATAAAACACCCATAATATTTGAAAAACAGTAAGGGAATGGCTGGGAAAATATCCTGAAGAACGCTCGGGAGAACGGTCAACTGGCCCGGCAGCCTAGGCCGCATGCCAGGCACCCAAGGCAGTGGGCCGGGCAACTTTTGGTGTGACTTAAATCGCCCCAAAGGTGGCCTCGCACGCCAAGGTCGATTTTTAAACCGATTTTTAGGGTTTTCTTCCCCAATCCTCACCCATTTTCATTCTTCTCTTCTTTTGGCGTTTTAGGCAATTTAGGGTCGATTTTTGGAGAATTTTTTTTGGAGCAAATGGAGAGTGGATCCTAAAGATGAAAGATCTATGGAAGGAGATGCAAAATGTAAGCTTATTTTGGATATTTTGTGCTTTTTGTTTGGGATTGTTGGTGGATTTGGAGTTTGTGTAATTATTTGGTGTCTTTTAGTTTGAATGTTGCTCTTGAAGTGTTTTTGGGAAGTTTAGCTCATGGAACTTGAACCATCATTTTGGAAGTTAAAGATTGAGTTGGAATCTTGGTTTAACCTAACCTAACAAGGTAGGTTCAAGTTGTTTTGTGAAAACTTTGTACATATCAAAAATGTTCATCTTGGAGTCTTAAAGTAGTTTCATTGATATTTATCAAATATTGTTGAGTATTTGATGAAACTACAACTTTTGTACATTTGGTTTTATAAATCTTGAGAAAAGCTCATATTTGGGGATTTTTGGACTTTTAGATAAATAAATCATAAAATGTGGTATTTTGATGATTTGTTATACATATAGGGTTGGATTTTGATCAGAAAAAGAGTTAAGGTGAGAAGCGTAAGAAGAGATCTTCACCCTTGGATGCACATTTGGATGAGATGCATCGAGATACATCGAGATACATCTGATCAATACCCGTATCAAGCGCGATTCATGGTTGAGTTTGAGATTAAAGGTGATCAGCGGTTCAGATCCCTTCTTATGCTTCTCACCTTAACTCTCTTTATCACACGATTCTTCGCCTATAATAATGGAGATTATTTGACGTGGATGCACTTTTAATATATTTGTTTTTCTAAACTATCCGGGACTTGCATATTATTGAGTTATAAGATATTTTTTGGAAGTATAAATTGTATGGTTTTCTTCTAGAGATGATTTATCCCAATATTGGTGATTTTTTGACCAAATCATATATTGGAGCATGAGTTTGCATAAATATTGCGTAATTGCATATTTTGACTTATGTTGACTAATACTCGTGTAAGCATTGTGATCATCTCGGTATTGTAGAGATGAATTCTTATGAGTCGGTACGCATGGTGATCTGTCTCGTCCTGTTGGAAACCCGGTTCACCAGCCCTGCTCGAGGCTGGGGATTCCTCGTAAAGACGGGTACCGGGTCCCAAGATCCCAGACATGTTGAAAATCAAGGTCAAGACCAGGTATTCTATTCCCCAACTTGTCTCGTCCCTGTATGTATATATATTAATTAGAATTATATTTTTTAATATGCTATATAATATATTATATTTTTCAACGAGTTTTTTGACCAATTTTTGAATTATTTATCATTGAACTAGGGATAAAACGAGGATAGACCTAACAAAAACCGGGGAGGGGGTTCGGTTTGTCGCACCTGTCGGGGACGGGGATGAGATACCAGAACCGGGCCCGGGTATTGCATTCGCTGCCCCATCGCCACCACGTTGTCATACCTATTAGTCGAACTCTGGGACCGTGAGTATTATGGTTGTTTTAACCCTTATTCATGAGGGTTAAATGTCATGTGTTGTCAAGTGGGAAGCTTAATGTTCCTATCTTGAATGCTAGTGTATTATCTATAATTTGTGGTTTGTCTTGGACCTTATCCGTATTTTGGTGTTTTCGAGAAAAGAGTTATATCCATGTTTTTGGTATTTGAATATTATGATGTATTCATGTTTGAGTGAGTATTAGGTTTTGATTTCACATTTAAATGAGTGTTTTGATTAATGAGGTTTCATCACACATATTATGTGTTTTGAAAAAGATGTTACTGTAATGTTACTTACATTTCATTTTGGAAATGGTGATTTAAATAACATGCTTTCAGTTTTACCATTATATATTAATGATGAAAACTTCTTCAACTCACTAGACATTAAGCCTAGCTATTCTTATTTGTCGGCATGTGCATCAAGTTCTCGTTGAGGAATGGTACTAGCAACACTATAATGATTTGAGTGCTAGTTAGAGGCATGAGAAGGATGTAGCAATTTCGAGGACATTTTCTATATTTTGGAGATATCAATTGTTGTTGGGTTTTAGTAACACACGTCCCTAATCTTGATTTTGTGTAGGGTTTGATTTATTAATTGTTGATGTTAATCTTAGATTGTCATTATAAGTTATCAAGTGTTGGTATTTAGAAACAAATTTATTCTTTATTTGATGTGTTACAAGATTTTACATAGTCGTTTCTTTCCTATTTTGGGATGTTACATATACTTTTTTATTTATTAAATTAAAATTTTAACATTAATATAACGAATATTAAAAATGAAAAATATTATTAATATACAAAAAAAATAGAGAAAATTGCACCAAAATGGAACCAACTTTCACCTAATTCCTATTTTGAGGAACCAACTTTCAAAATCGTCATTTAGGGGTCTCTATCAAACTTTTTGTTTATTTAAGGGTCTGGTTGATCTGTTGAACAGGTAACAAGTAATTTAAGGGTCTCTATCAAATTTTTGGTTTGATTTGCCAAATTTGATTTAAACTTTAATATTGATACGGATTGGTTAGATATAAAAATCTTGAATGTGATATTTAATATTTATTTTTTGTTGCATCAATTAATTTTTTTCTATTAAAATTATTTTTTATTGCATTAGTAAAAAACAATTTTTATTGTGGTAATTTGGATTTTTTTTTTTAAATCTTCAATTTGATATCTGAATTTAAAAAAAACGAGATTTGAAATGAAAAATAGATTTTATTGCATTAATTTGTGAAAAATAACGAATTTTAGTTATTTTTCTATAATTATTTTGCAAGTTGGTTCCCCAAAATAGGAATCAGGTGCAAGTTGGTTCCCAAAAGAAGAATCAGGTGAAAGTTGGTTCCATTTTAGTGCAATTTTCCCAAAAAAATATTACACAGTTTTACCTCAATTAATATAGTTTTTTGTTTTTATTAATAAATAAAATAGAAATAATTCGAAATATTATAAATTACTTTAAAAAGAATTTAAAGCATAAATATAATCATTTATTTATTGAATAAAAAAATTAAAAATTAAAATATAACATTTTTATTAATTTATTTATTTTACATTATAATAATTATTTAGTTCAATAAATTATTTGGCGTTAAGTTATAGTAAAAATATTTAATTGTATTTTTGTTGTCATTTGTTTAAAATGCAATTTTTTATGATGAAGTTTCATTTAAGAAATTGGTTAAAATCATCATAGGAGAGGGTTATTTTTAGATAATTTCTAACATCGACATGACATATTAGAAATTTGTATTGTAGTGGATGGTTAAGAAATCAAATTATATACTACAATTTCTTATGTTATGTGAAATTATCAATTACCACAAACCAATTTCTTATTAAGAAATGATATCCACAATGAGTGGCGGATCTAAGATTTTTGTCTAGTGGGGACACCTTTAAGGTAGTTTAAAGGTCTGCAAGATCATTCGATATGTTTTTACTCTAATTTCCACCATTTCAAGGGATTTTTGAAGTTTTTCTGTTGATTTTGAGAGATTTTTTCAGATTTTTTGATTGATTTCAAGACCTTTTTTGTTGATTTCGACATATTCTTTTCGTTGGTGGGAACACAGTCAGAAAATTACTAGGAAAAACTATGGTAGAAAGTTAAAAAAAAATATATTTTTAAACTACGTAAAACTATGGCCCAACAACAAGAGATCTTTATGAAGTTGTTGGAGGATAGAGATGCTAACCACCGTAAACATGAGACAGTTTCCGAGAATATAACTATTGGAGGATCTGGGGGTACCGGAAATGGAATACCAACCCAGGAGTTAGTGACGATTGAGGCAAGGCAAATGGGTAGAGTTTGCTCCTACAAGACCTTTCTATGTTGCAAACCATCGAAATTTGTGGGGTCAGATGATCCTGTGGCGTGAATGAATTGGCTACGAGAGATTGAATAAGTCTTTCGGGCTTGTGACTGCGATGAGGGGCAGAAAGTGAAGTTTGGCTCTCAAATGCTAAGGGGTGCAGCCCTCACCTGGTGGAATATTGCCATCTCAACCATGGAAGTCACAGATTTGGCCAAGATGAGTTGGGCCCACGTTCAGAGAGAAAGTGATGGAAGAATATTGCAATAAGCAAGAGATGGACCGTATTGAAGAAGAGTTCCGAACCTTAAAGAAAGAAAATTTGTCGATGAGAGACTACACTCGACTCTTTATGGAAAAGTTAAATTTAGTGGGGCACGTGGCCCCAACAGAGAAGGAAAGAATGAAAGCCTACCTTAAAGGGTTGCCTGCTGACATGATGATGATGGTCAGGAACTCCATAGCCTCCACTCTTAGGGAGACGATCGAAGAGGCAAAAGTCATGAAATCAGTCTATGCTAAAGGGAAAGAAGAGAAAGCGACAAGTAGTGAGAAGAGGAAGTGGGAAGGCCATCATGCACATTCCAAGAGGCCAAGCCACCCCAACGGCAATAATCGCGAAACTTATCCTAGAAATGAAACTAGGTGGTGTCCCAAGTGCCGCAGCAGACATCACGGCCCGTGCATTACCAACCCTATCCCCGTGAAATGCTTTAAGTGCGGAAAGGCAGGCCACACGCGAAATGATTGTCCAATCAAGGGACCCATTTGTTTCGGGTGCGGAGAGTCGGGTCACTTCAAGAACGATTGCCAAAAGTTGAAAGCAGGAGGGAGTCAAGGAAGGAAGGAGAGCACCACAAAAGCGACCGGTCGAGCCTTTCAGATGTCAATAGAAGAAGCTAAGGCATCAACGGATGTAGTGTCAGGTACGTTCCTTATTAACTCCGTACCTGCGCACGTACTTTTTGATTCAGGTGCTACATGTTCCTTTGTGTCCACTACATTCCATCAACACTTGCACACGCCCCCTACTACCCTAGAAGATGCTTTGATCATAGAGATAGCAAATGGTAGTCAAGTTTTGGTGTGTGAGATTGTTAGAGATTGCGTGTTGGGAATTGAAGGGAAGGAATTTCGAGTAGATCTCATACCCATGGCTATAGGCGGATTCGATGTCATAATTGGGATGGACTGGCTGGTGGAGAACCAAGCGGAGATATTATGCTCTAAAAAGGTGATACGAATCTCTTTACCGGACGGGGACACAGTGCTAATTTACGGAGAAGGAAGAAAAGGGAATGTAGTACTCCTATCCACGGCAAAGGCGCGTAAGTGTCTAGCTAAGGGATGCTCCTCATTTATTGCATTCGTGTTAGATACCAAACTTGAGGAAAGAAGAATCGAAGATGTGAATGTGGTTAATGAATTTCTCGACGTATTTCCTGAGGACTTACCCAGTTTACCACCCATTAGGCAAGTGGAATTCCAAATCGACCTTATCCCGGGAACAGCTCCAATTGCTAGAGCCCCTTACCGTTTGGCGCCATCCGAGATGCAAGAGTTGATGTCTCGTTGCAAGATCTTCTTGAGAAAGGATTTATTAGACCGAGTTCGTCACCATGGGGAGCTCCAGTCTTATTTGTAAAGAAGAAGGACGACACCATGAGAATGTGTATTGATTACAGAGAACTCAATAAAGCGACTGTGAAGAACAGATATTCTCTTCATAGGATAGACGACCTTTTTGACCAACTTCAGGGAGCAAGTTGCTTCTCAAATATTGACCTTCGTTCGGGGTATCACCAGGTGCGAGTGAAGGAAGATGATGTGACGAAGACTGCTTTTAGAACTCGTTACGGGCACTATGAATTCTTGGTCATGCCTTTCGGTCTGACGAATGCACCGGCGGTATTCATGGACTTGATGAACCAAGTGTGCCGGCCATTTCTTGATAAGTCAGTGATAGTGTTCATTGACGACGTACTCATCTATTCCAAGGACGAGTCGGATCATGAACAACATCTTCGAGAGGTTCTCGAAGTGTTAAGAAAAGAGAAATTGTATGCAAAATTTTCCAAGTGCGACTTTTGGTTAAAAGAGGTCCAATTCTTGGGTCACGTTGTCACTCGAGACGGAGTGAAGGTGGACTCATCCAAGATCGAGGAAATAATGAATTGGGAACCGCCAAAGAACCCGTCAGAGATTCGAAGCTTCTTGGGGCTGGCGGGTTATTACAGAAGATTTATCCAAGACTTCTCCAAGGTTGCTTCTTCTTTAACGACGTTAACTAAGAAGAATGTGAAGTTTATCTGGACAGAGAAGCAAGAAAATGTTTTTAGAACTCTCCATAGGAAGCTATGTGAAGCCCCGATTCTTTCCTTGCCAATAGGATATGAAGATTTTGTAGTCTTCAGCGACGCATCGATAATGGGATTGGGTTGCGTTTTAATGCAGAGAGGAAAGGTGATAGCATACGCATCGCGGCAACTCAAGAACCACGAGAAGAATTACCTCACCCACGATTTGGAGCTAGCAGCAGTGGTGTTTGCCTTAAAGCTTTGGCGGCATTACCTCTATGGTACAAAGTGCACGTTTTTCATTGATCACAAAAGTTTGAAGTATATTTTTGATCAAAAAGAACTAAACATAAGACAACGACGTTGGCTCGAACTACTCAAAGATTACGATTGTGAACTACTATACCACCCGGGTAAGGCGAATGTAGTGGCGGATGCTTTGAGCCGAAAGGAGTACGGTAGTGGGACGAAAGTCGTGCTTACCAGGATTGATGTAATGTCCAGTCTGATCGATCAGATCAAAGTGGCACAAGCTGAAGCACTTTTGGAAGAGAACCTCAAGAGAGAAGTTATGATGAAATAACACATGTTTCTTACGGAGGATGGTCGTGGCTTGAAGTTGTTTCAAGGACGTATATGGGTACCCAAGGTCGGGGGAAGTCGTGAGTTGTTGCTAGAAGATGCGCACAAGTCTAAATACTCCATTCACCCGGGTAGCACCAAGATGTATCGGGATTTAAAATTGACATATTGGTGGTCTGTTATGAAGTTGGATGTGGCTCGTTACGTAGAGAAGTGTGTGACATGTTTGCAAGTGAAGGCAAAGCACCAACGACCTTATGGTAGCCTCCAATCCTTGGAGATTCCAGAGTGGAAGTGGGAACATATTACGATGGATTTCGTGACCAAACTGCCGAAGACCTTAAGAAGCCATGACACGATTTGGGTTGTGGTTGATCGGCTGACAAAGAGCGCTCACTTCCTAGCAATGCAATAAACGTTGCCCATAGAGAAGCTAGCCAAGTTATACATTGACGAAGTAGTCCCAAGACACGGTTTACCGTTGTCAATAGTATCGGATCGAGATAGCCGATTCACCTCCTATTTCTTGAGCGGATTACAGAAAGAATTGGAAACGAGGGTGAAGTTGAGCATAGCTTACCATCCTCAAACCGATGGTCAAAGCGAGCGAACCATTCAAACCCTTGAAGACATGCTTAGGTCATGTGTTATCGATTTTGGCGGGAATTGAGATTCTCACCTACCCCTGGTGGAGTTCGCCTATAACAATAGTTACCATTCCAGCATAGGAATGGCATCTTTTGAGGCGCTGTACGGACGAAAATGTAGAACTCCAGTGTGTTGGCTAGAAGCGGGTGAGAAACAGTTTGCTAGCCCCGAGATTGTTCAGGAAATGGCCGATAAGGTGAAGTGTATTCGGGAACGCTTAAAGGCGGCTCAAGATCGACAAAAGAGTTAAGAAGAAAAGAGGAGCCGACCTATGGAATTCCAAGTGGGAAACCGTGTAATGCTAAAGGTGTCCCTTGGAAAGGCATTATCCGTTTCGTAAAGCGTTGGGAAACTAAGTCCCCGTTTCCTTGGACCGTTTAAAGTCCTGACTAGGGTAGGACTTCAAGCCTACAAATTAGAATTACCACCTGAGATGGCCGGAATCCACGACACATTCCATGTGTGTTACCTACGTAAGTGCTTGGCAGAAGAAGAAAGTGTGATACCACTTTCGGAAATTCATGTGGATAAGGACAATCGATGTATTGAAGAACCGGAAGCCATCTTGGAAAGAAAAACCAAAATTTTGAGGCACAAGAAAATTGTCATGGTTAAAGTTCAGTGGAAGCATCACCGAGGGTCAAACGTAACTTGGGAAGCAGAAGAGGACTTGAAGAGGCGCTACCCTCATCTTTTCGCTTGATCAAAAGAGAAATTTCGAGGACGAAATTTAATCTTAGGTGAGGAGGATTGTAACACCTATAAATTTTCTTTTTCCGTCTCGTTACTTGGTAAGCATTATCTATACCATATTATTCAAATATATATATATATGTAATATTAGTCTTGGCCCTGTTATTTTTTTGAATAAGGGGAGGGGTTAAGGGAAGTTTTTCTTTTTTTTATTTAATATTTTCGACTTGAATGAGTTATTGTAAAAAGTTTTTTTCTTTAAAGTAACCATTAGACTTCTCCTTTACCTTAGAAGATTTTTCCCTCTAGACCTTGGGTTTTTACCTATTGTATCACTTGGTAGAAAGGGGGAGGAAATAACTCTGAGATAAATCTGCACTTGGGAGATGGTGTCCCCAAGATTGAAGAAAAAGATAAGAAAGCTCAAGAAAGGTTTAGAGAGGGGCAGCAGCTGCAGTTCGAGTGAGATTGGTGGGTAGCAAGTTCCTTTTGATTTTTTTGATCTTTGGAAGAACCGGCGGCACCGGAACCCATTGATTCAACCTCCAGCCGATTTCCGACTGCTTCTCTGCTTGCGGTGTACTCCAACAGCAGTCGTTCATGAGCTGTTGCTGATTTCTTCGCCAAACAACAGTCGCAGTGGACTGCTTCTCCGCCTGCAGTGTACGCCAAAAATCAACCGAGCCTGCTTGGCGGAAGAAGAAACAGCAACCATAAGCAGCAACCTTAAACAGCAGCCGATAGCTACTGGTTGCAGACCTTAAAACAGCAGCCCGAGACTGCCTGTTTTGAAGTAGAAACAGCAAGCGGTGGCTGTTTGTTGGAGGCAGAAACAGCAGCCGTAGCTGCTGTTTGGAAGCAGAAAATTAGCAGTCGTAGCTGCTTGGTTTGGGAGGAGAAGACCGCAACTGTTGATTGATTGAAGTTAGAAGCAGCAGCAGTCGTTGTTTGATCAGAAACCAAGGTAGCGAGACTACAGTCTTGGGTCTTAGTAAGGTGCTGATTTGGGTGCAAGTTCGTAAGCCTGATCAAGAGTAGAGAAGAAACAGCAACAGCAGGTGCTGTTTGATCGACAGCGAACGAGAAGAAACAGCAAACAGTAAGTTGCTGTTTGATCATGCTGCATTCGCAAACAAGGCAGTAGACCGCTGTCTGTTACGCGCAGCTACTGTTTTAAGCAGCAAATCGAAGTAGCAAGCTCGCTGTTTTGGGAACGCAACTAACTGTTGGTCCGAGGAAAGGCAGCCAAGCTGCTGTTTCGGGGGCATGTCTGGATCTTGATCGAGATCGCCTATAGCTCCTGTTCTGAAACCTTTCCTCCGCTACCTTTTGATTTCGGGGTTTTTGGGATTTCTCCAAAATCCTCCAAGGTGAGTTCAACTTAAATCTTTAAATGGAACCTTATGCTATATATACAAACATGAATACTTTATTTATCTTATGCTCTAAATTCATTTATTTACCCTCTTAGTTGAAATAAAGGTTTGAGTCAAAAGGTTGAAGTAGATGCATTCTGTAAATGATATTAGGTTGAGTTTGAATAAAGGGTTTAATCACTTGGTAGAATACCCGTGGTCATTGTGTTGATGCCTTTTTTTTTTTTTTTTTGCTCTAAAAAAACATCCTGTCAAGTATCGTTTGGAATATAATGAACCTAAGGTGTGTATGATCGTTATATTCTTTTTGTGTGAAAGTTGGTATAAGTCGAAATTCGTTTTGTGTGAAGGTTGGTGTAAGTTGAAATTAGACATTGTGATCATTATGTAAATTTCAAATCACCTTCTCACGCCCGCTCGGAAATAGGCATTGTGATTATTGTGTAATTTCCGAGACAAAGAGCTTAGATCACAACCAACTACATGACCGATTGGGTTAATGTCGATGGTTTTAATCCTGTAAGTGATGCTCTATAACGTTGATTTATGACATACTTTGTGTTCCGTCATAGTTAACGGTAAATCGGGTCTCCCCCGTCGCATTCGGATGTTTGACTCCACCCTAAGTAAATTAGAACTTTCATGTCCACTTGTATCGTTTTAGATTCACGTCATGCATTTGTATATACCTTATATGCAGAGTAGCTTACTGATTTATTTGCCCGCGTTTTGAACTCACTAGGCGAAAGTCTAACGCTTTTTTCTTGAATTAACTTATTTATCAGGTTCCTTTAGCGAAGGGGCTCCGAGGGGATAAGGGAGCGTTGTCTTGTAAAAGTCTTTGTACTTGAAGCTTTTGGTGAAATGGAAGCGTAGCGGTTTTCATCTGGCGCGTTTTGTTGGAGTTGATACAAAACATCCGTCCTTAATCTAGACATAGTATTGTTTAGATTAGTAGGTTATTAATTATCATCTTGCTAGTTGTTTTGTAAACGTGCACTTTCCCCCTTTTGTTGGGTGATTTTCTCGTTAAGACTCTAGATTTTGCTATTCTTATTTTCGGCCCAGTTAACCTCTTAACTTTCTGTTTTAGGGTGTTATAGGCATCGACGACATGAGTACTGGAATTGGTGAGAGAAAGACATAATTTGGTGGATAAGGTGGTGGCAGTGATAATCTAGTCATGGATATCAATGTTACAGTTGTTGGATCAAGAAAAGGAAACCCTATATATTGTGGCATATTGGTGGAAATTTAAGGTAGAAGTCTAATTGAGGATGGTCGAGTTGCACCAACATTTGAATTTGCACTTCGTTGTCGCATTGGCTAGCTTTTTGATTTTGCTCACTTAATTGGGCAGTATGTTGTCTACTAGCATCCAATGGCTTGGACTTGAGCAATTTGGTTTTGATTAAGTCTGCTGCTCGTCATCTTGCAAATTTGATCTCAAGAAAGAATACACTGTTAGTAGTGGATATTTATTTCAAAGAAGATCTCTAACTGGGACGGTGGGCACCAGACTGTTTATGCCAAAAATTAGACCCAAGATAATTTAAGGTTAGCTTGTGGAGCCTTTACAATTAAAGATCAAATCCTTCGAAATAAACACAACAAAATAATAAAGAAAAGAGATAAAGACTGGTGATGCGAAAAACCTTTAGCAGGGGAAAAACCACGGACAATAAGGGATACCGCCGACTATGGACGTCAGTCAGCGTTTATAACAACGATTACAGCGTTATACGTAAGGAAATACGTCGATCGTGGAAAATAATATAAGACAATGATTATTTTTGTTATTTGCTCTTTATAGCTTCGAGATTATTCCAACGCCCGAGTATCTCATTGTGTAGATGCCTTTTCTCGAATCTTGTCAGTCTTTTTATAAGTACTCTGATTGACTATTCCAGTGGTCATCATTTAAAGGACTTTATGGAGATAACGGTTGCCTTTTATTGAGTCACTAACAGTTGGTCGCCGGTTACCTTGATGAATTAATGAGGTGAATCTTGATCATAAATATCTGAGACCTGCAATAAATATCAAAGGTAACGGATGTCATGGTTAGTATAAAGTAATGAACGTCTTTAGTTTAGTTTGTCATAGATGATCACGGTCGTAGATAGATACCTACGACCAAGGATCAAGAATCCTATGGTAGTAGATAACCACGATCATAGATAGAGAAGTTCTTACTCGTGTGAATCTTGATTGTTGATGTTTCGCTCGTGGACGATATCCTCGATGGTCACGGATGTAGATTTTTACCAAAACATCTTTTCATATGTTTTCAAATACTTGGATGCATTATTTCATAACATTTAGCAAGAGCACGTACCGGAATATCATTTCATTAAAAAAATCATTCAATTAGTAATACATCATAGGAAACCCGTAATTGTATACTATAGTCAAAAGCGATCGATACATTATGAATTGAAGCATTATTTATCTTGAAATAACGATAGTTAGTCCAATCGCATTGCAACTCGATTGGTTGGATTTCATTTCACACAACTTCATTTTAAGGGCTAGTTAAATCATTTACTAAAGTGGGTTGGGTTGGGTTGCTAGAACCCTAAAAATTCAAATTTTGTTAATCATTTAGATATAAATCCCCAAATATATTTGTAAAAGAGGCATTAAAGTGTGTTGATTTTGAAAATTTTAGATTGCTCTTTACTAATGATTGGGTTTGTAAATTAAACCACGTTTATATACATAATTGTTGGATTTATAAAAGAAACCACCTTTATATAAATAAGTATGTAAGGTTAAGTTCGAATGAAAAGTGTAAAAAGAGATGTCCATCATTGAATAAATCATAATTGAATGTCAACAGTAATGAGGTGCACCAAATCAATTCTCTTTTAAAGCGCAATCAATTCATGGGTGGACGTGAGATTAAAGAGTGATCAGGAGTTCACATTACTTTTTTACACTTCTCACTATAACTTTGATGTTTCAACTACATACATATGTTTACAAACGATTAAAAATTTTATTTTATTCAAATATAAATTTAACGAGGATTTTGTCAATTTTCAATTATGATTCATAACATAAATTTACATGTACAAATATTTTGATGTAAAGAATGAATTCTAACATCCACTTCCTCAGGAGAACAAAATGGGCTGCTGCCCAACTATATACATCTTTTCTCCAAAAGAACTTGAACACTTGAATTCTTTGAAGGCTTGGCAGCCTGTTTGTTTCTAGTCTTCCTGCATTTCAAACCCAGATCATGGGAAAAGTATATGCAGACTACACCACTCAACACATCCAAAACAGCACACAGCTAGTTCAACTGGCAAATAAAAGAAAGGAAGGAATCAGAGGGCATGAATGAATGCAATAAAGAAACAAGATAAAACTCTATCAAGATTTACATGAAAATAGCCAAACAGAGTTCATAATCTGTTCATTTCAGACAGAAACAAAGAAAAACAATCATTTTCAGCAAGGTGCCCTCCCTCCCTGCCTATGTCCATAATGTACCAACACTGTTCTTCCATGTTTCCAACAAACAAAGAACAAAACAAACTCAGCTGTAACCTCCTCCTATATAATAATGATCATAATAATCAAAAAAAAATCCCCCCCCCCCCCCTCTTTCTTTACTGCTTGCTTTCTGGATTGGATTCCCATCAAGATCAGAATGTACAAACTCCACCTTCAATCTTTAGAGGGATTGAATTCAATGCTTCAACCCCAACAAGAAATACAGCAGAGAAATGAAATGAAATGAAAAACCTCAAGATGAAGAGCTTCCAGGATCATCTTCTTCTTCAGAATCTGATACGTCTCCAAGATTCTCAAGCATGTTTATAACTTCTACTGTGTCATCCAAGTAGTACTCAGCTTTGCTAGGTTTCTGTCCAACTGTGCAAGCAAACACCGATTTATTGTTCAAGATTACACCCGCCTTTATTGCATCACCAATCATCACAAACATGTCTTCATCGCTTCTATCATCTCCAACGCAAAGAACAAAATCAGCCCGTCTTTCGTTCCTAAACATCGATAAGAAGATCTTTTCTGCAACTAAACCTTTAGTCACACCCTACAATGGCGGCAAATCTTTAGTCAGACCATATGATTCTTGATTTCTTTTTTAGAATGTAAATACATCAAATCAAGCAAGAACATGTATGCAATACCTGTGGTTTCACTTCTACAATGTATTGACCACTTTTTACGACTACAGGTTCATTAGCAAGCACGCTTTCAAGATGGTCCAACATTTCCTTAGCCTGAGCCGAGCCAAAACTTGGATCAGCATCCTGATGGTGCCAAACCAATGCACTTTCTTTCCTTTCAATGTAAGAACCATCAGTGGCTTCTGTATATAATCTCATAACAGGTTCAGCCATCTGCATCCATGTAAAATTGGTGTTTTGTGCACATGTCTCCCATTCTTTATCAGCCGGCCACCTGGTATCACATGATTGTTTTAGTATTTGTGAGAGAATATATGTGTGCTAGTTATGTGTGTGTTTAAAACGATATTTATACCTCATAAAATAACCATGTTCGGCTGCAAGGCCTAGTTTCTCACATGGGGCAAACCATTTGCCAAGACTTTCTTTACCTCGTCCACTGATGACGAACACCATATTCTTAGGATCGTTGCAGAGTCTGTTGATAATGGATATGACCTCCTCACTTGGACTTGTATCAATGGATGATTGTGGCATGACAGTGCCATCATAATCCAACAAGATGGCTCTACTCTGAGCACGTCCGTAAGCATCCATAATGGCATCCATGGTCAACTTCCTGAACATAGGATCGAGGGCCACAACTCTAAATCCAAAGCTCAATCCTATGCCCCAACACCGTCGCCGGAAATGGTCAGCACAATTCCTCTCCAAATCTTGGAAGAAGCTTCGCGACCAATAAGCCACGTCATGGCTGCTGACGTATCTATAATGCTTCTCATGACGCATCTGTTTTTCAACCTCTGGAGTCGAAATAGCCTCATACATTGCTTCTGCTGTCGCATCCACATTCCATGGGTTGACTCGTATAGCACCACTTAAGGAAGGTGAACACCCAACAAATTCAGAGACCACTAGCATGCTCTTTTGGGGAGAATTTGAAATGTCGGTCCCTGAAATCCCTTGCCTGCACACGACATACTCGTATGGAGTAAGATTCATACCGTCCCTTATAGCTGTGACAACAGCAGCCTCAGAGATGGTATAATATGCAGCCTTTTCACTTAAACTAAGTGGCGTATCAACAAGCACTATAGGGGTGTACCCCGGACTTCCCAACTCCTGGTTGATTCTTTCAGAGCTTGTTCTTATCTCCGCTTCTATCTCCTCCACTTGTCGCCCTTTGCCACGAGCGGGATTCAAGATTTGCACCAAGACAGCACGTCCAAGCCAACTACGATGTGACTTGAGCATCTGTTCCATTGCTAAAACCTTAAGATTCACACCTTTAAAAATATCCAAATCATCGACGCCAAGTAGCACCGTTTTCCCTTCAAATTGCTGTGCAAGCGCCCGGACTCTCGATTGTTTATCTGATTGCCTCAACACAGACTCCATTTGTCCCATGTGGATCCCACTTGGCATAATCTTTATGCCAATGGTCCTCCCATAGTATTCCAACCCAATGTACCCCCTTTTCGACTGGTACTCCAAACCAAGCATCCTACTACAGCAAGAAAGAAAATGGCGAGCATAGTCAAATGTGTGAAACCCAAGGAGATCAGCATTTAGAAGTGCCTTCAAGATCTCCTCTCGTACAGGCAAAGTCCGGTATATCTCTGAGGATGGGAAAGGGCTATGGAGGAAAAACCCCATCCTCAGCCTATTAAAATGTCTCCTCAAGAAGGTCGGAAGCACCATCAAATGATAATCGTGAATCCAAACATAATCGTCATCAGGGTTTATCACCTCAATCACCTTCTGAGAGAAAATCTTGTTTGCAGCCACATAAGCTTCCCACAAAGATCGGTCAAACCGGCCACCATGGGTAGCTGAAAACGGTAACCTGTAATGGAACAGGGGCCACAAATGCTGCTTACAGAAGCCATGGTAATACTTGTCTAAAACTGCTGCAGGTAGAAAAGCAGGTACACATTTGAACCTCTCTAGCAGTATCTGGGAAACTTCATCTTGTTCACTAGGGTCAACGTCAGCCCTCAGTGAGCCTACGTAAATAACCTCCATTTCTTCAGGCAGGCCATCCTTAATATGCTTATACAGAGAATTCTCATCCCAGCAGAAATTCCATGACGATTCTCCTTTATCATCAATTCTACGAGTAGCTTTAATGGGTAATTGATTGGCAACGACGATTAACCTATCAGCCAAAACCGTTGAAGGGGCTTCAGACGAAACACTACGAGCTTGATCGTCATCAAGCTCTGATAAAACCCCAGGGACAGTCATTGTCCTGGAGAACATCTTCCTTCTGGGTTCTTCCATGGCAGGAAAATTCCCATTTGCTAGATCTAACAAGTTGGCATACGATCTCGAAATCATTTTAGTTTGTTTCAGACGCAAATAATCGTTTCAAAACAAGACCAAACCCCAAAATTTTGATCGATTCCGAATCTGACTAGTCAATGATCTGAAAATTGGGCAAACGAGTATCACATATTAATCAACTTGGTGGAATTCACACACAAAATTGTACTATAAAGAAACACACAGATCCAAAAAATATATGAGAAACCTAAAACAAACTCAAAATCCAAGTCAAAATCAGCACAGTTCAGTCAAGAATACATCAATTAGACTCGAGAACAAAGTGATCGTAATTGTGTAAATAGAAAAACACATACATCAAACCATCTAAAACCCCAAACACATAGGATTAGACGAAGAACAATACAGAAACAAATAAATAATTGACAAAGGTGTTTTATAAAAAGCAATCAGAAGAACTGACCTGATGATAATGATTGTAATGAAAAAACTGAAGTGGAGTCAGAAGAAAATCTAGGGTTTGATCCTATATTTTGTGATGGATGGATGGATCTTGAAGGGAGGGGGGGGTGGTGGTGTATGTAATGTAAAGCTGTTAGAAGAAGAGGGTATGGTGATTATTTAAAAATATATTTTATTTTATTTTATTTTTTTGAAGAAAATAAAATGAAGGAAGGGGATAAGGTCGGCCAGCAAAGAAAGTAGGGATGCCAACTGGAATTTTTGCGTCACGCGCTTGTTATGACAGGGCGACGTGTCAGGCCTCTTGCTCTTCACGTGTTCATCTACATCTATCTTCAAAATTATATCCATTTCATGTTTGTTTATATATCAAATCCATATTAATGTTAAATTAAATATAAATATTTGCTAAAAATAACTTATTTGATTTACACAAAATGTCTCAAAATTAAAATTTACAATTTGTTAAAGTAAAGAGAAATTTGATATTATATATGATTATACGCAGTCATGTATGATACACAAGTTTAATCATATATGATTAAGTATATGTTGTATTGTCGACACATAAACGTTTGATCATACATGATTAAACACACCCAAAAAAGTGTAATCATAAATGACATTAAAAATTTTCGTTTTCTCGTAAAATGTTTAACTTCTCGTATCATCATTCCTTTATTACAGTATATATATATACAAATCTTGAAATTTTAAGTTTAAACATTATAAAATTAATAAATAAACACATTTAAATATAGGATAAATATTGGCTCATATTGATATTATAGAGTAATAAATGAACCTTTTTATCTTTTTTAACAAGAAATTATATTAAAAAATAAAACTGTACATCTTGTTATATTATACGGATACACGGCTAATGTGTACGTATATGTAAGCGTAGAGATCTAAGCAAGGTTGGAACAATGGAGGGCAACTATGAAAATTCAAGGTCTGTTAGTTAATCGTTCTAAGATAGAATATTTATGATGCACTTTCGAGGGGAGGAGAGCTCCTATAAGAGGGGGTAGAAGTCAACATTAGAGTTGAAAGGGAGCTTCGACATGACTTCAAGTATCTAGGCTCCATAATCCAAAATAGGGAGAAGTCGAGGAAGACATAATCGAACACATAAAAGTGGGATAGTGTAACATCTCAGGCTAATCGTATTGGAAATTCTCCTCTTTGTTCACACACTTGGACTTATGGTTTTAAAACTTGTCTGATAGAGAAGGTATGAAGTCCTTTATAAAGCATCATTTGCTTCTCTTCCCAACCAATGTAAGATCTTACAGGTAATTATAGGAAAGATGGCATTGGGGTGTTACGTTACAATAAGGTTCTGCTGAAATTGAAAGAAAAATATTATAGGGTAGTCACCGATCAACTATGTTTTATGGGTTAGAATGTTGTGGAAATAAGGATGATTACATAGACCTATGGTAGGACCATGTTAGACAGGATTCGGAATGAGGTTTTCAAAGCCGAGTTCAATGTTACCCCAATGAAAATCAACTAAATGATATGAGAATGTATTGGTTTGGGCACGTTTGTAAGAGATTGATGACATCAGCAATAAGGAGAGTAAAAAGAGTGTTGCTTATCGTGCCCACTATAAACGCTGGATAGCCAAGTGTGGAGAGGATAACTGCTAAAAGCATGTAAGTAGTAAGCTCCTATATCGAAAGGTGAAGAGGAAGGGTAGGCGGAGAAGGACATGGGATGAGCAATTGAGGTGGAATTTGGTGACCTTAGTCATTCTGAGAACATGACCTCTAACAGGTGTTGGAGATAGAGGACTAGGGTCAGAGGTGGGGTATGAGAATCTATAACCTGCTTAGTTAGGCATAAAGGAATTGGACAAGTTAAGGGTTGCGGGTTGACAACTTTACGCTAGGGATTGTGTCTTTCGCCTTATTTGCTTTGTGTAAATTTTCCATCTTTTGCATTTTCCCATGTTTTTAATGTATATCATCATTTTCTTGTGCCTTGCCAGGTGGGGTTCTACTAAGGTTCGAGGGCATCTTGTACTACCGCTCACTCAATTAATCAAAAAAGAATTTTTTTTTAGGTCTTGAAATGTTCACCCGTTCAACTTTGAGGGGTGCCCTTAAATATTTCAGAACCACATAACAAAAGGATTGAAATGGAAGAGAGAATCTATTGAAACGGAGAAAAATAGAGTTTTTGTTTTATATATTGCTCAAATAGAGTCCCTATCTTGTTATTTAGAATTAAAAAATCTAGAGAAAAATCTAAATATAGAGAATTCTCTAAAATTATTTACTAAGGAGAGAGAAATGTTATTTTAATATTTCTCACGAATGAGATTGGTTTATTAGTTTTTTTTATTTATATAAATAAATGTTCTTTTAAAAATGTATTAAAATGATAATTTATAAAATATTTTAATAATATAGTTGATGTTGAAATATTTAAAATAGAGAACTGATGAAAATTGAATGTAATATTTTTAAACATTTTAACTTTTTAATTATATATTAAAAAATAAATAAAGAATTTATTAAAGATGCTCTAAAATGATATTAATGTTGGTATTTTAAACTAATAGTTTTCCATTTTTAGAACTTGGTTTTTAATATTTTTGTAAACAAGTTTGAGAAAGTTAAGGGAGCAAATTAAAAGTTTTGATATAAAAAAATGACGTCATTTTATTTATGTATGCATCTCACCCTCTTCAAACACTGCTTCTCTGGACATTATTTTTTAGTTAATTAAATTTATTTTGAAGAAATATTTTATTAATTTCAGGAAGTGGCTTTTGGAAGCTGGTTTTAAAATATAAAAATGCAAAAAATTATATTTTTTTTAAACAATTTGATTTTATAAATAAATGATAGAAAATAAGACGTGAGAAGGTGTCTATATCGTCAAAAAGCTAATCGGATACGAATTTAAATTGGAAAATGATGTTTATGTCTGTGTCCTATTAATTTCTATGTATTTTCTTTTTTCAATAAAAGGCATAATTTATAATTTTTATATTTAATTAAAAATAAGCTAATTCTTTTGTAACCTTTATGTGGTTAATATATATATATATATATATATATATATATATATATATATATACACACGACAAATCAAATGCAAATCTTCTAAGTATTACAACCTATAAAATTAATGTTTATGGAAATGATGAAAGTTCATTTATTATGATTTAAGTATTATAAAAGATGATTAACGTTTTATATTATGAAACAATCAATATATTTATGAAAACAGATACTCGTTAGAATAGATAGACGATTGAAATTGGTTTCTAACCTCTTCATGGTTTGTATTTGATTGGACTCTATCGATATATATATATATATATATATATATATATATATATAAAGAGAGATGTGAAGGATCATGTGAGAAGGAAATGTATGATGAGAAGCGTTAGAAGAGATATGAACTCTTGATCACTTTAAATCTCATGTCCGCCCATGAATTGCACTTTAGAAAGTGAATGATCTGGTGCATCTCGATGCACCTCATTAATGTTGACATTCAATTATGATTGATTCAAGGGTGGAGATCTCTTCTTAGGCTTTTCATCATAATTTTCCTTCTCAGTGGAACCCAACCATATATATATATATATATGTGTGTGTGTGTGTGTGTGTGTGTATAGGGGCGAGTTCAAATGAAAACTGAGTTTTGATTGTGAACCGGGAACAAAGGAGCACGCGACATGTGTCTCATGCGTCCACGGATTATTCATCATGAATATGTATTATTTATCATGAATAATAAATCAATTTAACATGGATAATGATTGTGTCTTATTCACCATGAATAATTCATAAACTTCACATTCATTATTCATACTGAATCCCGTTCATTATTAATATTGAATGTCGATATCGGGGACACGTGTCGTGCTCTCCTTTGTTCTCCTGTTCACAGCTGAAAATCGGTTTTGCAAAGAAACTTTTCTCTCTCTCTCTCTCTCTCTCTCTCTCTATATATATATATATACACACACACACACACACACACACATATATATATATATATATAACACATATAGATTATAGACTTAGAATCTTGTGAGACCAGACTATTTTCACGAGTCTCGTGAGATCACTTTTTTACACTTGAAACTTCACAGCAAAAACACTGTGAATGTTCAGATATTTTTTATCTTCACATATGTTTTGCTGTGAAGTTCAAGTGTAAAAAATATGATCTCACGGATCTTATAAAAATAAGTTGGTCACATAAACTCAACCT
>NC_037539.1:30804834-30807388 GCF_001531365.2 Cynara cardunculus var. scolymus
ATATATATTCATATTTTTTTTTATTAATATGGATATCCAACCCGCTATGCGAGCCGACTAATCCTATGGTGACCACCTGCTTTGCAGATAGCCAGGAGTCACCACGTTTGAACCTCCATGGCTACAAGGGGATTTTTATTTCTCTTAGGATTTGAACCTAAAATCTCATGTTACTTTTGATCTTTGGAGTCAAGCTCAAAGCAATCAGGCACCACCCTTATGGTATATATATTCATATTTTATACATGTATTTTAATTATAACAAAAAATGATAGCTTTTGGATTCTCTTATTTGACATTTTACATGAATATCAAATGTGTAAGATAAAAAATTCATGCCATTTTTTGGATCTTTTAGAGCATGCACAACATATCTTTAATATCTTTGTTTTTACCACATCAACTTTTCTACCAAATAAAATCATCATAAATATGTTGTCAAGAATTGAACAAAATCTATTTTACATCATATCCAAGAGATCAAGTCATTTTGGAGAGAACCAATTAGCTCTGGGTTTGAATGACATGTTGAAAGAATTCTTTACGGAAGAAGAACAACTGCAATCATAAAGCTTTGTATCTGCTAAGTTCATGAGTTGGAAAAATTCTTATCCCAAGTATCAATTACATATACAAATTGATAAACAATTTTTTGTAAAATAGCTTGCTGCCACGATGATGAAAAAAAAACTTTATTTTGTTTATCATAAATCCATCCTATCAGTGGCGGACCTAAAATTGTTGCCAAACGGATGCACCTTTAAATGCTCGCAAAGGCGATCGATGTGCTTTTAGCCAGATTCTGTCTATGAGGGATGTTTTTATGTTTTTTGGTTGATTTCAAGGACTTTTTGTTGAAAAATTTGGGTTTTATACCTAATTTACACCCAAAAATATACTTGAACCCATGCTCGGGATGAAGAGATATTTATGGGTTGCATAGTCTTTAGTGAAAGCTCTGTTTCGACATGTTGCTCGTATAAAATGGAGTTGATATGAATGAGAAATTAATTGTCAAAGTAGTGAGTAGAAGCTAGTGTTGGAAATCTGAGAAATATGAATGGCTTTGTCCTATACCGGTGGAAAAGTGAACACTTATATGGGTTTATAAGTGATTCCGTGAACGAAATAGAGTAAGATTTACTAAAGGAAATGCTCTCTCCTTGTACACGCACGGGATGCAAAATTGGTCGAATTAAGCTCAGACCATTGAACTTGTGTATGAGCTCGAATGAAGCTTCAAGTCGACCAAAAAAGTTCAATTAAGTTTTTCCGAATTTATGTACACCTTTAACCCTTTAAAATCTCAAATTATTCCAGATCACGCTCAAACTTTTGTGGGACCCTGATCCTATTCACATTTTGTAATATCTTTTTCTTATTCATAACCATAAAATATTGTATGATGTTTACCTTTTTTTTATATACTATACTCATGTTATTTAATCATGTGTTTTTCTCATGATGTACTTTGTAAAGTATTACATTTATTTTAGATTTATTAAATTAATTAAAAAAATAAGAAATGCATAAAATGAATAATACGACTGTAAAAACAGCTAAAATATTTCGATACCAAAACCTCCTAAATTTGTTTTAAAAGAGCAGTAAAAAACGACGAGTTAGAGTTCGGTTTTACAAAAACAACGTTTTGTTGTTGAAAAATAAAATAATAATTTAATATTTTTCTTTAATTATAATCACTTTATTTTGTTAATATTTAAAAAGAAAATTATATTTTTGTTAGAATTATTTTTAATTATTATATGAATAAAATAAGAAAGATAAATAATATTTTACAAATAAAATCCCATCTTTTAAGGTTTTGTGGTAGATAGACCACATAGTTTGAATCGTCTCCTAAACCCCAAAGTTGACCACTTGTTTTTATGTTTGATCGGATAAAAAAAATCTAACAAATTATATTTATATAAAAATACTAAATAATTGCATTATATAATATTTTATAAAATGAACATAAATCGTCACTTTGAAATTTAAATTTCCGTTTTGGTCGGAACTGGGCGTTGAGGATGGTTTCTGTTTTCCAAAATAACGAGGGTCTGTTTTGTAATAAAAACCAAAGTGAAAGGGGTGTTACAGCAATTTTGTTGTTAGAAGGAAACAACTTGTTTAGCCGGGATATACCGAATATGCTTATTTTAAGTGGGACCCTTGCGGCAGCTGGAGAGACATCCACGTGGCACAGGAGCTGAAAAGTTAGCGGATAAGGCGCAAAAAGGACTGTGATATGTGTCATGGATGACGTCATTGTTTGAATGAGACAGCATGTGCCAACTCATTTTGAAATTTCGAGACCTTTTTTTTCCACGTAACGACCAAGAGAACAAATAAATATGGAAAATGACACCTCCTAAATTCATCCAATTCTTACATGTTTCATTAGAATGAAAGAATATTCATTGAGCCTCAAAATTATTTAATTTGTAATTAAAAACAATTTGTTTTTAATTATTCTTATGTGATTTTGTATTTACCTGTATTTTTTGTGACATTTTTATCTATAAAATTACATACAAATAATATAACTATT
>NC_037539.1:30813081-30814131 GCF_001531365.2 Cynara cardunculus var. scolymus
TTATAACATCGACTGAGATAAAGAATAAAATGAAATATTAAAATCACGATGTATCTAGCTGCATTGTGTGGGTACGCTTCAAGTATACTAAATATACATATATATAGTTTTATATAATATAATTTTTTTTATTTTCTTAAAAAATATAAAAAAAAGAGTAAAATGACAAAATACCCTTAAATTAACGAAGTTAAGGTTAATAAAGTTAGAGATAGAGACGCAATCCATAATAAAAGTCAAACCACAATGACTAAATGTGTAATTATTTCATTTGGGGGGACTTAATTCATAATTTTAATATAACCACAGGGACTAAATTTGTAATTTGCTCTTTATTTAATGAGACTTTGGTTGTACCTTGTGCCGTAAGGCTTGTTCTTAGGTTCAATGCATATATCAACAAGGCCTTATCGATTATTTAATACAAACCGGTGACGATTATTTTACACGTTTTTTGTGTGATAGAATCTTAAAATGCTTTAGACGAATAAATAAAAAAAGTTGCTACCTTTTCACGTTTTTTTTATTATCGAAATAGAAAATAATTTATTTTCAATTATATTTTTTACATTTAATTGATCATTCCGATCTACAATATGATTTTTTTTTTATCAAAAAGTTGTCCACATAAAAATGATTTTTTCCCGGATTTTTAATAATAATTTTACTGTGAAAACCGTAATAATTTCGATAAGTCTAAAGATATAATTTAAAGATATTTAGGGATTTAATCACGAACGTCGTTTGGTTATTTTTTAGGCTTTTCGGATAAATATTAAGATATTAAAGTTCATTAAAATTTAACTTAAACAAAAATGATTTATATAATTAAGAACTATTTTAATATATATTCTGAATCATCTTTTTTTAAATGTCTTATAAAACACCATTAAAAAGAATATTTTTGGATATATTTCTCAACTTTTTTAGGTTGTCAAACTAGGTGTAACAACTTTTTATTCTTTAAGAATATAATTTATTAAATTAACTAATTTCAAAATAATAACTTATTATAAATAATTAAGTATTCTGTTAGAATTTAATGGTTAT
>NC_037539.1:30815365-30816416 GCF_001531365.2 Cynara cardunculus var. scolymus
TATACTTTTCAAAATACTTCACTACACCTTCAAATTACTTTTTATTCTTTAAGAATATAATTTATTAAATTAACTAATTTCAAAATAATAACTTATTATAAAACATTTGTACACGAAATAATATAACATCTTCAACAATTATGTTATAAACTTTATTTAAAAATAATTATATCTAACTCCAACAACAACTCTATTTAAACAAATGCAATGCTAAGTATACAACTAAAATTCTCTATAAATTTATCTTATCAATGCGGTGTTAGAAAAACTTTATAAAAATTATACCGCATTTAACCTTTCATTGGTGAAAAAAATGAAAATAATATATCTGATTACACAGTTTATTATAAATTTTCTGTATTAAACTGTACAAGAATAAGGTGAAAATGGGATGAAAATTTAGATTTGTGTTTAATTTTGATGAGAAAGGTTGCTTGGCATCAAAGAAGTATAGATGTATTTTGAAGCATAAAAATCGACCCCATGCCAAATCTAGAGTTGGTGGCTTTGGAATTGTGGTGTTTTTTTTTTTTTTTTTTTTTTTTTTTTTTTTTTGATTCTTTATTATGAAGTTATTGATAGTTTTAATTTTGTATTGGATTGCTTGTATGTTAATCGATGTGTTAAATTTTAGTTTCAAAGATGAAAAAATAACGTGAAATAATGTCTTACAAATTACAATAATAGCTCTCCCTTTTCATGCCCACCTCTGAATTGGTCTTAAAAAAAGGAATTGATTCGGTGCATCTCATTAGCGTTGACATTCAATTAAGATTGATCTGATGGTGAAGATCTTTTCTTAATAAATTTCATTCTCATTGGAACCCAACCCTATATATATGCGGGCCAAATTCAAACTCTGTAATTAGTACAAACATACAAACTAATCTCAATTGTCCATATGTCGAATATCTGATTTCATAGAAATCTCGATTATTTTCCTATCTAAAACATTAATCATAATGAACAAACTCTAAGTATTGGTCCTAAAGTGGTAATAAGACCATCCACATCCCTGCAATCCATTTACACTTTCAATTGTGCCACATCA
>NC_037539.1:30818331-30818708 GCF_001531365.2 Cynara cardunculus var. scolymus
AAATTGGAGAGGAGGTTGGTGGCCCACGTGGCTTTCAATGTCAATTGCAAATTTTGCAATTGTTTTCCTACATGGCAGTAAATATTCTGACAAAAGTTTATTTGCAATTCCATTTGCAAGCCCCATGTGGGTGGTCTAACTAACACTGAAAGTGTTTGCAGGCCCGTTTCTGACATTTTTTGGGCCCTGGACGATTTATGAATTTTGGGCCCTCTACATGTACAAAAAAAAATCTTAAACAAATGTTTTTAATCATTAAAAAAAACAAACTTTCATTCAATAATACTAATAATTTATACAAAACAACTTCTTCAAGTATTTCAGATACAAAATCATCAATAATAGCATCTAATTCATACAAAACAACTTCTTCGAGT
>NC_037539.1:30818813-30825699 GCF_001531365.2 Cynara cardunculus var. scolymus
GATGCAAAATCATCAATAATAGCATCTAAATCAATATTATCAAGCATGTCTTTTTCAATGCACAATATTGCCAATCCATTCAACCTTTCTTGTGACATTGATGACCTCAAGTACGACTTCAATAACTTCAATTTTGAAAAACTCCTTTCTGCAGATGCTACGGTCACAGGTACTGTCAACATAATTCGATAAGCAACCGAAACATTAGGGTAACAATATACAACTTTTTGACAAACTCAAGAATTTCAACTGCATCATTGATTTGTTTGGCAAAGTCACCTGCAACACCTTTAACTCAGAATAAAGATCATTTGCATCTACATCCGCCACAATATTATGATAAAAAGTATCACTAAAATGAACACAAGATCTCATCAATTCATTTTCATTCAATGACTTTAGTTTATCATAATCGAATAGGAATCCAAAAATACTTTCAAATTTCTTTAATTGTTCAAATCTATTATTCAATGAAGAAATTGTCATGTCCACAATGGTTAGAAAATAATTAACTCTAAAAGCTTCCTCTTCCGATGCTTGCACTTCTTCTTTACTGTTATTTTCATCAAATTGTTTTTTCCTAATAATACGACGCTTAATTAAAAATGTAGGATCTATATTCATTTCACATGCTATTGTTTTAGCAGTATCCATACTTGATGTAAACCCTTCATTTTTATACTTTTCAAAATACTTCACTACACCTTCAAATTGTTCCATGGTAGCGTTAATGCACATATATTTTAATTGCAACCTTTTACTAACCATGTTTATTGCAAATAAAACATCATACCAAACAATCATACCAAGTAAAAACTCAAAATTTTCAATTGCATTTACCAAACTTTCCGCTTTACTTTTCGTTTTGGCATCATCACATGATTTGCATAATTCAAGCAAAGTCGATCTTATTTGAGGAGCTTGAAATCTAATTGCCTTAACACTTTTTATTCTACTTTCCCAACGTGTGTTGCACAAAGATTTTACAGTTAAGTTTGACACATTATCAAGTAACACCTTCCACCTTTTTGTACAACTAGCAAATAATGTGTATATGTGTTGAACAATTCCAAAAAATGAAACAGCTTTAACACAAGAATGAGTCATATCACTAAGAGTAAGATTAAGGCTATAACAAGCACATGACATATATAACGCTTTTGGATTAACTTTAAGTAATCGATTTTATACCCCTTGGTGTTTTCCCTTCATGTTAGAACCATTATCATAACCTTGACCCCTCACATCATCAACACTAAGTTCGAGAGATTTAAGTACATCTAATAATTCATTGAATAACCCTAAACCAGATGTATCATCAACCTTTAAAAACTCTATAAAATACTCCTCTACTTTTATTTTATCACCGGACATATTCACACATCGTATGATTAAACTCATTTGCTCTTGATGGCTCACATCCGGTGTACAATCAAGAATTACAGAAAAATATTTAGCATCTTTAATAATTTTCATGATAGAACTTTTAACATTATGAGCCAAAAGAGAAATTAACTCATTTTAAATTTTAGGGCCAAGATAATGATAATGAACTTCATGATTTTGAATGCGTCTAATATGATCTTGAATTATCACATCAAATTCTCCAATCATTTCAATTAACCCCAAAAAATTACCATTGCTACGTTGATACAACTTCTCATTTGATCCTCTAAAAGGCAAAGAATACTTAGCAAGACACTTCACAACATCAATTATTCTTACTAAAACTTGCCTCCAACGTTCTTTCTCTTTTAAAATCACTTGTTGCAAGTCTTTATCGATTGTTTGGTTTGTGTTAAATCTTACTCTTAGTTCATTCCAAGATAACATGTTATTCATATGTTCAATACTATTCTCATGTTCTTTAAGTCTTTCACCAAGATGCTTCCAATCTCTAAATCCTTCATTAGCTATTGCATTTGTATAATTCTTAGACTTGAACAACTTACAACAAAAACAATACACTTTATCCTTATATTTTGAATAAAGTAACCATTTTTTATCACTAGTTTCACCATTGCTTAACTTTCTATCATAATAAGCATATGAAAAATGTCTAGACATGTTATCTAAAGGAAACACGATACCCAATTCTCTATTAGGTCTTTTTTCAACTAGGATGTCTCTTGATTTAGTATCAAGATTATCCCAATTTCTTGGATCACAAATATCGAAAAACGGAATTGATTGTTCATCAACGGATAAATTTTCAGTATTATTGGGTACCTCATGTTCACTCACACCATCAATCTTTTCATTATTTTCACTCATATTTGGATGTTCAACATCTTGTTCATTTGAGGCATCCAACTCTTGATTAGAAGAACCTACGGTTTTTACAAACTTATCCATGGCTCCTTTTTGTGATTGTTTCAATTGTACAACTAACTTCCTTTTTTTTCCTTTTCTCACTTCCAGATAAGTACTTATACTTTTTAGGCAACATGATCAATATTTAACACACACAACAATTCAACAAAGTCAATATAAAGATGAACAAAGGCACCTGAGTGGCTGAGTGGTTGAATCTGATTTTGGATTATGGAATACTGAAGAATGAAGAAGTCAACTTCTTTTTTCAATAAATTGTAGTCTGCCATTCAAAATGGTTGAAACGCAATTAGTAAGCAAATAAGTCAATCATATAAGGGTGTTTAAGGAAAATATAGACAAAATATACCCAAGTGTTTTCCACATATCATATTTCATGAGTTAATTTACATTATGGTTTAACTGTAGCACAATGACTACTCTGAAGAGATTATTTAATAGTGGTAATCGACACCTTTGATCCAAATTCTAACTAGTCAGTTTTCCGCACACATTAGGTGGATTCTTTCCCCAATACCGAAAAGATCTCGGCAAAAAATAGGGTTCACACAAAACAAACTCCGCATATGGTAAGGGAAGATTCTAAGGCCCGTGGGTGTGACATCTAAGGATTTTAAAGCACTTAGTGGGAATGTGGGATCCAAGTTTTAAACAGCCACAAGACACCAAATTCAAATGGACTAAACCTATTTACAAAAGAGTTTGGTAATGAACCAAAATTACTCTAGAACCAAACAGTACACTACAAACGGTTCAATCAAACACGAAATTCAACAACATTTTAACATCAAATCAGTACACTAACATATTAACATGGCCCTAAACCYAAAAAGATGGAATACAAAATGTGCGATGGATTGTGGCTGGATAAGATTTTATACAAGAAATTGAACAACAAATAGAAATAATGATGATTGATGAACTTGAACAACATAAATAGAAATTATACACATAAATAGAAAATAGATACCTTTTTATTGCTGCCCTAAACCCACCACTTGACTGATGATGAACTTGAACAATTGAAATAAATCTTGAATCTTGAACTTGAATTCAGAACAAAACTGTGAGAATTGAGAAACAGTGAACCCAAAATCATAACAAATTAACAATTATTAGTAACACATTAAACATAGAAGTGGAATTTAACCTTAAATCAGCGATGCATAGGAAACTTCATTTTGAAATTGCCTGTTGAGCCGCTTGCCGTTGCCGAGTTACCGTTGGATTGTTGGAATCGAATCGCTCGGAGATGAACAGTCGGCTCTAGTCTCGCTCTCGACTCTCGTTCTCGATTATCGCTCCTCTCAACCATTCGTTCTCAGACTTCTCGCTCTTGGTTATTGCTCTAGACTAGTCGCCGATTGATCTGGATCTGGAATTCTGGATTAAGATTGATGTCATGGATAGAGATATGGATTGGGCCCCTTTATTTTGTAAATCTTGGGCCTTTTTATTTTATAAAACTTGGGCTTCTTAATCATTTCTTATAAATTTTTTAAACCTAATAATATATATATAAAAAAAATTTGGGCCCCTAAACTTTTTGGGCCCTGGGCAGGTGCCCAACCCACCCTCCCCCAGGGACGGCCCTGAGTGTTTGTGTGTGTGTGCGCGCGCGCGGGGGGGGGGGGGGGGTTTCGAATACAGGGACAACAATTTTTACTTTGTAATTCTATATGTTTATTGAAAACAAAGAATTACAGATTTCTTGCGGAAGCTAGGGAGATAAGATTTGTTCCTAAACAATCTGGCTGGTGACAATTATGCTAATGACTGAAAGAGTACAAGAAGTAGGTACCCATTCTGATCTAAAGAACTGAGATAGTCCTTCAGATGGTTGACGTCGATTTTGCCTAAGAAACTATCATTCATAATTCCTTTCAAAACAGTTGAGTTACAATATATGACATGTAACACCCCCAAACACCACATTTGCATAAAACACATATTTCATTACATAGAAACATGAATTACATCAAAAGGTCTCACTAGTACAAGGATTACTATACGTACAAAATTTACATATAAAATTTCCAAAACAAATCATGTACTACTAMATGTAATATAACATGTATCTTCAAAAGCAGATAACAGATTAGAAAAATAATCACATTTTCCCTTTCCCTTTTAAATCCCCGGACCCAGCTATTCCTGCATTGCATAATTTAAAACAGAAAATGAGGGTTAGACCATACAGGTCTAGTGAGTAAATCCCTTCTTTGCAAATGCAGGGTGATGAACACCAAAATATGATAATGAAATTTTGCTTAGAAATATACTGCAATACAAATAAATGATGCAGTTCACAACATTACGCAATAAGATGTATATCCAAGAACCTCAATAAAATATCTCTGAATAGAGATTCAACATTCCCAGTATCAAAAATTTTGAGTTAAAAGATCATTCTTTTAACAGGAAAGATTTAAGGCAAAACTTGTCTGATATGACAAACCATTTTCCCCTTCTCAATAACATCTAAATTATTACTTCTAAATAAGAATAATATCTTTAATTCATCAGGTCACAAAAAAATGATGATTCAAAGTTATTAAATCCAATTTAGTAATAATAATAAGAGTTATAATAATATCCACATATGACAATGCCACCCTTATTCCAAGTACACCTCTCCTTGATATGCCACCCTTGTTCCTCCATCAAAACAGGGTTACTTATCAGAACAGACATAAGTCACCATGTCTGAAAGTATCCATTCCCAGTTCCAAACCAGAACAGACAAAAGTCACCACGTCTGAGGAACTACTATTTAAAACAGTGTTTCATACCAAAACAGACTTACGTCACCACGCTTGGTAGAAACCATTAATAAAATCCACTTCCATACCGAAACAGACTTAAGTCACCACGCTTGGTAGGAAGGTTTCCCAAAATATAGTTTCATACCAAAACAGACTTACGTCACCACGCTTGGTAGGAACATATCTTTATTTAAAAGGATATAAAAATACCCAACTTATAATCCACAATTAATCCCCATAATAGACATTTAAAAATCATATAAAAAGTTTAAATATAAAAATTTCAAAACAAAAGATATCCGGATAAGATATTGATTAAAGCTTATCCGGTTTAATATTTAAAATAATTTCTAACATTTTTGTCCGGATAACAAATCCGGTCAATACCCCGCAAAAAGCTTGAACGATTTAAACACTTAGAAATGAAATCATCTTGTCCGGTTTAAAAATAATCCGGACAACTCTCCGTCCACCCTTTGTCCGATTTAAAACAATCCGGACAATACTCCGTCCATGCTTTGTCCAGTTTAAAACAATCCGAACAACACTCCGTCCATGCTTTGTCCGGTTTAAAACAATCCGCTCAGGACTTGACCGGTCTAAAACAATCCGCTCACCACTTAATTGATTCATCATACGGACAATAAGCCGCTCAAGGCTTATCCGGTTTAAACTAATGCGGACAATAAGCTGCTCAAGGCTTATCCGGTTTAAACACTTATCCGGTCACTCTTTGTCCAGATAAACACTTAAACATAATGTATGATTTCAATCTAAACAATAAACAACATTCAATCTAAAAACCAGTATAATTTTATGCAAAAGTTTAGAAATCACTCACCTTAACAAGCTTTTGAAACCAAATTCTTGAAATCAACTTGAATCACCAAACACTTGAAATCTCTCTTTTGAAATCCGGTCAACTCTTCTCTCTTCTCTCAACTTTCTCAAAATAGTAGGAAATAACAAATGAAGAGGCTAAAGCCTCTATTTATATTTTCCAAAAGCAGGAAGTCGGCTAAACCGCCTTCCTTTCCCCCTTATCCACCTCATGCTTACCCAAATCCATGCACACATGCACTCATATGCATACATCCATATTCCATGCATACATAATATATTTATATATATATATATGTATATATATATATATATACTTAATCAATTAATACACAAATTCTCATACTGGCATGTATCAATTATCATGCTATCATGTAATTATTTAATCAAATAATCACATATCATTTACCTTGGGTAATAACCAGGATCTGATTATCACATTATCCACCCCTTCAGAAGAATTCCGTCCCGGAATTCCTTTAATAAAAAAGCCACGGATATTCTGATCTCATATTTGACTCCAATTCTCATGTCGCTTCCGGTCCTTTGTGAAACTTCCACTGAACTTTAACCAGACTTATTTCTTTATTTCTTAACACTCTGATCTTTCTATCAACAACAGCTTCCGGTGTTTCCACAAAATTCAATTTACTGTCTAATTGAATCTCTGGCATCGGTATAGCTAAACTCGGATCGGCCAAACATTTCCGCAGATTCGACACATGAAAAATGTTGTGAATCAGACTCAACTCTTCTGGTAGCTCTAATTGATATGCTACTAGCCCAATTCGTTTGAACGGCCCTACATACCTTGGACTAAGCTTTCCTTTCTTCCCAAATCTGATGACACCTTTCCACGGTGAAACTTTTAACATCACAAAATCACCTATACCAAACTCAATCGGCTTTCGACGATTATCTGCATAACTTTTCTGGCGATCTTGTGC
>NC_037539.1:30827669-30832531 GCF_001531365.2 Cynara cardunculus var. scolymus
CCAGATCTTAAATCAATTTTGGAGAAATAACTTGCTCCCACCAATTGGTCGAACAAATCATCAATCCTTGGTAAGGGATACTTGTTTTTGATTGTTAACTTATTCAGTTCACGATAGTCTATACACATTAGCATAAACCCATATTTCTTCTTAACAAATAAAACCGGAGCACCCCAAGGTGAAGTACTGGGTCTAATAAATCCCTTATCTGTTAAATCTTTCAACTGTGCCATCAATTCTTTCAGTTTAAATGGAGCTAAACGATATGGCGCCTTTGCTACTGGTGCAGCTCCTGGTATAAGATCAATTCGAAATTCAATAACTCTATCTGGTGGTAATCCAGATAAGTCTTCTGGAAATACTTCTGGATATTCACTAACAATCGAAATTGTTTCTTCTTTTCTCTTTTCTTTCTTTAGATCAATTACATATGCCAAACATCTTTGGCATTTCTTTCGAATACTTTTCCGGGCTTTCATTATTGACAAAATTACTGGTATGGTGATTCTGACGATCACCATAAATAACAACGGTTCTCTGATCTGGCATAACAATTCTGATCATTTTCTAATTACAAACAATACTAGCCTGATACTTTGCCAACCAATCCATACCCACTACTATATCAAATTCCTTTATCGGCATGGGAAATAACCGGATCGGAAACTCACAACCCTCAATAACAATAATGCAGTTATTGAACACACTAGTAACAGTTTCTTGACTATTAGCAATATCAACTACTAATTCGTCATCAAGTAACACAGAATTCAAACATGCAATTTGAGCAAATATTGGTGATACAAATGAATAATTTGCACCAGAGTCAAATAACACCTTAGCACGTTTTGAATTCAGAAAAAATGTACCTGTTACTATATCTGGGGTTGCTTCTGCCTCGTTCTTTGTCATTTGAAATGATGTACCCCTGGTTCCAGTATGGCCTCCTCTCAGTGCACTAGGCCTTCCACGGTTACTGGGAGTATTTCCTCCCATTGTTAGACGAGGAGCTCTCAATTGTGGACAATTTGGTCGAATGTGGTCAGGTGAATTGCACTGAAAACATCTTTTGGGTATAGTGCAATCCCTTGACAAATGACCTGTCTCTCCACAACGATAACATCTTTTGGGTTCAGAAGGACAACTTCCCTGGTGTATTTGTTGACATTGCGGGCATGTTCTAACAGAAGATAACTGAGAAACACGATTATTTGGTTTAATGAATTTGGGTCTTCGAAAACTAACTGAAGATCCTTCCCACTTTCTTTTCTCAACAAATTTCTCTTCACCTTGCCGATTCCTATTTCTTTCAGTAACTTCGGCAGCATTAACGGCCAAAGAGAAAGTTTCAGGGTTCATAGCAATCACGAACTCTCGGATAGAAGGTTTCAGACCCCAAATATATCTTTCTACTTTTCGAGATTCTGAAGATACATAATGTTTAGCGAATCGGGAAAACTCAATAAATTTCTCAGTATATTCCCGCACAGATCTGCTCCCTTGCTCTAACTTAAGAAAATCTTTCTCCATTTGTCTTACTGCTGTCATAGGACATAATTGTGTTTTAAATTTACTCACAAATTCTTCCCAAGACATTGTTTGCAGTATATTTGGTTGTGCCGAGGACTCCACATCCCACCAATATAAGGCATTAGATTTGAGCATAGATACTGCAAATCTAACCTTATCTCTTCAGAACACCTACTAGTGTTAATTACTGATTCAATCTCTTTTATCCAGTATATTGCTTTAACTGGATCTCTTTCTCCTAAAAAGGTTGGAGGTTTACATGTCAGAAACATCTTTATATCTCCTCCCCGATTATTGCTGCCTGCTGAAGAAGCTGGAGGATTAATTCCAACTCGCTCAGTTTCTATTCTAGCTGGCAGTCTCATAATAGATATTAGAGTTTCTCTCAGTTTTCCCATTTCTTCTGCTAAATCATTTCTTGTTATAAACTCTGATTGTTGCCTTTGTTCCTGTTGAACATTCCCAGAGTGGGATTCCTCATGTTCAGAATGTATTTCAGTTTGACCCCTTCCATGAGACTGACTTCTTCCTCTACCACGTCCTCTTGGTCTTCCCCGACCTCTATTTCTGGACATGCTAGTTGGAAGATTAACAGGTGACTCTTCCCTTTCTTCAGATACATGGCGGGCAGTTCTCTCTGACCTTCATGATTGATTAGACATCTGCAGATATTTTAATATTAAATATCACGTATTCACATTCCCAAATATAATATGGTGTCCAAGTACAGATATGTACCTGCAAATTCATAATTACATTGGCCATTTGTAATTCGAATTCACCTTACATACTGTCCTCTTTAACCCATTATATTTTATTCCCAGTGATACTAATAATGTCCGAGACTCTTAACATGCAAATGACAGTTTAAGTCTAGGTATCATGCTATGAATACCTAAATTTCTTAAACTAAAGCTCAAAATACCACTTTTTTAATACCCCCAAACACCACATTTGCATAAAACACATATTTTATTACATAGAAACATGAATTACATCAAAAGGTCTCACTAGTACAAGGATTACTATACGTACAAAATTTACATATAAAATTTCCAAAACAAATCATGTACTACTATATGTAATATAATATGTATCTTCAAAAGCAAATAACAGGTTAAGAAAATAATCACATTTTCCCTTTCCCTTTTAAATCCCCGGACCCAGCTATTCCTGCATTGCATAATTTAAAACAGAAAATGAGGGTTAGACCATACGGGTCTAATGAGTAAATCTCTTCTTTGCAAATGCAGGGTGATGAACACCAAAATATGATAATGAAATTTTGCTTAGAAATATACTGCAATACAAATAAATGATGTAGTTCACAACATTACGCAATAAGATGTATATCCAAGAACCTCAATAAAATATCTCTGAATAGAGATTCAACATTCCCAGTATCAAAACTTTTGAATTAAAAGACCATTCCTTTAACAGGAAAAATTTAAGGCAAAACTTGCCTGATATGACAAACCATTTTCCCCTTCTCAATAACATCTAAATTATTACTTCTTATGCTACTTTGCCAACACGTTCAACAATTGCATGTGACCCACTATAACACGAACTCCATTTCTCAAATGTGCTACCATCTTTATCAGCGAGATCTTCAACATCATCTTATCCCTCACTTAAGACTCGTTTGGTTTATGTCGTTCATCAGTGTAACTCTTTTATAAATACCGAGCCACTTTTAGGTTTTCTCGAATTCGGGAATCTTATCTGTAGTCATAAGGACAATTTTAAGTCCTATCAATTGCCTTTCTCTTACTTCATTCTGACACAAAGGTGTTCTATCTATCGACCGTAAAAAACTCATACAACGCAGTTTGAATATTCTAATGGCAATTATTATATGAAAACTCTATCAATCATAAGTGACCTTCCGACAATCTACCAAAATCGATGACACAAGCCATCTACATAACTTCGAGGGTCTGAATGATTCTCTCACTCTATCCATTGCTTGTAGATGATCCATTGAAGTAAAATTTTAGTTTGGGATCCCATCTCGATTACTAAAACACTTCTAACCATGTCTGATCTCTCTAATGATTAAAACATTTGAAAACAATTATTAACACTCTACATGCTTTGATACATGTCGGATCCACCTTGATTCCACTCTTGGCAACTACGTTTCCCCAAACGATGAACTTCTCGAAGCCAAAACCAACATTTTGAAATGTTGCGAATATTCTCTTCATCTACAACAAACTCGACCCGAGCGAAGAGGTTCGTTTTCATACTTTGAATGAGAGTAACTCAAATTCGTTGTCGATAAAATAGTCACAATTTTCCCAGACAATGATTGCATACACTAATCACCAATTTACCACTTTTTCCCGTGGTCACACAACGCATTTTCACGCATACCGAGGATAAGTTGCAAATTTCAAATTTTCAAGAAATTCTATCATTAACCATTCATTAACTACTCCATATTAAAATCATATTATGCATTCATAACACATTATTACACACCAAAACCCATAATTTTCAGCTTCCTCTCCATATCTTATCTTTAACCATTTCCTCTCCCAAGGTGTTGCCCAAACACACTTCTATTATATCTCCATAGTCCTTATTAAATCATTCATCAAGATTATGTTTATCTTAGTATATGACCAATCTGATTCCTTCTAAGATAATGATTCACGTTGAGCTAATATAAGTAAAATACTGCACGTTTGTGGCTTTATAATCTAACCTCCAAGCATGGACGACTCATTTCCAGGGTTACCTCAATTCTAACAACATATATTCCCACTTATGCAGTCTCATAGGACTACATTCCTTCCCGAATAACTACACAACCAATAATCGTTTCGTCACATGCATGTGACTACCCTGACAAGATTACACTATAAGTTAGACCATTGTAACTACATGAAACAAGTTCAAGCAGTCTAAAGAAAACCGGGGATTATTATTTGCACCCCCTATAGGTAGGGTGCAATTAAAAAGTAAAAAAAAAAAAAACCCTAAAAAGTAACCTTAAATCATCTAGAAATTAAGGAAGATATCATTTCATATACACTCTCTCTTATCCTCTTTTGTATTCTCTCTCTCTCTCTCTCTCTTTGCTTTTTCATTTTTTTTATTAATAGACAATAATAATATTAATTAGTGCATATAAATTATTATTTTATTTATACTATATAAAACAAAAAAGACAATATGTCTTAAAAAAATAATATATCATTTATTTTACAACATTATAAATTTCAATTATATGTAAATATAATATGGTGTCCAAGTACAGATATGTACCTGCAAATTCATAATTACATTGGCCATTTGTAATTCGAATTCACCTTACATACTGT
>NC_037539.1:30832979-30837395 GCF_001531365.2 Cynara cardunculus var. scolymus
TAATAATAATAATAATAACAATAATAAATAAAAAAAACCTTGATTAAATGAAAGAAAAGCAATAATAATAAAAAATAGGATTAAATTTTAAGGTAATTTTTTTTAAGACTAATTCACTACAAAACAAATGATTTTTATCCATAAAAATCAACCAAGAAAATTTTCATCAATAATTACCGACGAATCATCCAGAGGATACCAATTTTTTAAGTAAATAAAATGTTAAATCAAATAGTAAATTGAAAAAAAAAAAAAAAACCTTCAAATGAATGGTTAAAAATTAATAATTAATAATTAAAATGCAAATAGCAATTATTAAGTTATGATGAAAGAAAATTAGGTAGGAGTTGCCAAAAAAGGAACATCCCTAAAAACAGCAGATATTACGGTCGTACCCTCGGTCAAAGCGTTACATTGATACCTTCAATATCTTACGTGGAATTGGGAGTATTTGGTCAACCTAATCAGCCCCTTCATTTCCTGGCATCTTTGACCCTTCTTTCTTTACTATTTTATTTTTCTTTTCCCTATAAATAAATCATTTTGTATACACGTAACACGTTTATAGAAAGTCAAACATTTTTTCCTGAGCAAAATATTTTTTAAAATAAATCTATCGTCATATTTATAATAAATGTGTTTTTTATTTAAGGACTTATTTATTAGCAACTTAATGAAAGTTACAATTTGTTCCGGTAATTACACCTGTCTGTTTTGTAATGTTTTAATGATGTACAAAATGTTTATTCATTAAGATTTTAGAAGGTAATTTTACGTAGAAAACCAAGTTTTTTTTCTTTTGAACATGTCCATCTCAATTATAAAACACGCTCCTTTCATCTATAATATCTATATAAACAGATTAATTCACACAGATAATTTTATCCTCATTTATCACAAGTGTCATACTTTAATCTCCGGTCCTCTTTTCACCAAGCTTGTTGGCTAATTTAGTTTTACTCTCTTATTCCACACTTGATTAACCAGTATAATTTTCAAGCTCCTATTCGACCTCAACCCCAAGAAGCAACACTGCCAAAATACCAATGTACCATATTCATCAAACTAGTACCTAAAAACAAACAAGAAATCCAAATCTTATCCAAAACCCATGAAGTTTTGTGGTCAATTCAATTTCAACAATCTACTTATGATTAACGGAAAAAAACAATCTATTTTATTCTTCACTACTAAAGACATCACAGATCTTGGAAGCAGGTTTTGTGTGGAAGCGGTTGAGACTGCCAGTAATCAATTTGTTACCCAAATAATCTACAAAATCAAACATAAATAAATGGACTAAACCATCACTACAAAAGTATGTAATCACCTTAAGAGCATTACTAAAGACATCCTGAAGTTCCTATATATGGTTCTTATTCCTTTTTCATGGTTCAAAAGTTTACATACCAAATCCCCCTCATCTTTGAACCAAAAACTAGTAAAATAATGTTTCTCCATTAATCTCACGTAAATGAGCTTCATATCCTAGTCCATCCATACACATATTTGAGTTATATATTTAGTATACTCGATCCTTCCGCATTCAGAATTTGCAGGTCTTATGCATTTCATCGAGCACGTGGTGGACAAATGCTGTAAAAATTAAAATTGATGAACAAAACACCCATTGTTATCATACCTAAATTTTAAGGAAGGAAAGAAAGAAGATTGAACATATGGTTTAGAGTAGATTTGATATGAGCAACAAAAAGCTTCAAACGATAAGCATCGTCATCCAATTTCCGAGTTGGACAATTTTTGTTTGCTAGGTAATGACCAAGAAAGAATCAACAGTGACAGCCATGGAGGAGAGAAGCAGTAGTAAAGAAATCGTCAAATAGGGAGCATGGTAGGAGCGATCCAAATACGAGTCACATAAGTTGAGCATGGAATTGTCAAAGGCAACCAAAGGGTAATACTAGAAAACATGGGCCTCTGAATCGTATGGATAGACCCTGAAAGTTGAGCCATTTAGAGGTTGTTAGAATCATTAAGTGGAGGTTGATTTTTAACCAAACATACTTTATGTCTGACCGATTCAGACATGACATTCATAGCCAATCAAATAGCCCCTTAATACCCTCTTAGTCATATTCAAAAATCGTAAGTTAACTTATTGAAAAGTCTCGTTCTAATAAATTATGAAAAATTAATTTAGATAGCCATTTTCTTCACTTTTTTCGATTATGCCACTTGTATGTTAAGTTAAATAATTTATCAGCATAATCTTTTTGAGTCAACTTGGATTCTCATTTAAATTTTTTTTATCATCAACTAACAAACTGGTATATCAGTCAGTTTGTTACACACAATCCAGATTTATTAAGTATTATGTAGATTCTTACAAAAATAATATTCGTAAAGAGAGAGACAACAAAGATTGATAGCATTCAATGAAATTAGATACACATATCTTTCTTTTGATGGGCCACAAGTAAGCCATTTATAGTCAATGAACCAACTTTCTATGATCCAAAATCAAAAGGAACATTCTTGATTAAAAGATTAAACCCATTTATTAATCTTTAAAGCAACAACAAAGATTGGTTCCTTTTGTATTGTATGTTTCTACCAAGGGCCAAAGAAAATAAATCATCTATATATATATATATATATATATGGTCGGGTTCACATGAGATCAAAAGGTTTTCGTGAGATACGTAAGACCAATTTATGTTCATTAATCAAACTTTATAAGCTAATGATCAAATGGTCTAAAGTTGCACGGTGACAATTTTGTAATTATTGAGAAGTCTCGTAGCGTTTATGAATGTTCAAATCTGACGATTGTAGATCTAATCCAAGGGTTGAGAATTGATCTTACGAGTCTCACGAAAAACCCTTGATCTCACATGATTCCAAGTCTATATATATATTTTTTTATATATTATCTAAATATATAAAATTTGAGTTGGCAAAACACTTGTATTACTTTAAATAAAGACCACAAGTTACAATTGGGTTACATCATGTTTTATACTTTGAAATGGAATGGAATGCCCACCACACATTGGGCTTTAATACTCAACGTTTTATCGTTGTCCCAGACTCCACTCTTTTAACAAAAGCAAACTAAATCTAATCCTTACGTTTAGTAACTTACTCTTCGATTGGATCCGATATATGCTTATTTATATTTTTAATTATTTGTCAATAGAAATGGTGAAAAACAGGTTTTGAGTCGGGCTCAAATCAGTATCGGTCTAAGAAATGAAAGACTGATTAATGATTATACACATTGTTATTGTAGCAAGTTTGTACATATAAACTTATGTGTTTATTTTTAAATAGTTACATACTAAATTATGATATGAATAAGAATAAAAAACATGCATCACTGCTTGCCATCCCGTTTCTCCTAATTCCACCAGAATATTTTTGTGAAACAATGGAACTTATTTGTATAAAAAAAATGATGTATTAGTAGTAACCAGAGACAACGCACACATGCACACACACACACACATACCTACATACACACATGCATACATACGCACGCATATACATACACACATACATACACACCTACATACAAACACACGTACATACATACATACATACATACATACATACATACATACATACATACATACGTAAATACATACGTACCTACATACATACACCATACATACATATACACACGTGCATACACGATGCATATATATTGTTGATGATACATATGTGTGTGTGTATATTGTTGAAGATATATGTACACGTGTATGTGTTATATGTATATATACCCGTCAACCCTTATTATATACATATGCATACACGATGCGTATATATTGTTGAAGATACATGTATCGAATGTTGGATATATGTTTAAATGTATGTGTATACGCGAATGTCTAAATAATATGTGTGTTATATGTACACATGTGTATCTGTTATATGTATATATACCCGTCGGCCCGTGTTATATACATATGTATACATGATGTGTATATATTCGATTTTATTGGGTTCTAATCCATTTTATTGGACCGTAATGAGCTTTATTCGTTTTTGTTGGACCTTAATTCATTTATTGAGCTTTATTCAATTTTAGTGGCCTTAATGAGTTTTATTAGGCTTTATTTGGTTTTATTGGATTTATTCGGTTTTACTAGGCTTAATGGGTCTTATTGAGTTTTATTCGAGTTTGTTGGATTTTAATCTATTTTATTGGATTTTATTAATTAATAATTAATAAATTATTAAGTAATTAAATTATTAATTATCTTTATCGAAAATAAATATATTAATAAATAACAAATAATTAATAATTAATAACTAATTAAATTATTAACTATATTTATCAAAAAACAAATATATTAATAAATAACACATATTTATTAATTATTAATTAATGACTAATTAAATTATTAATTATATATATCAAAAACAACTTAATAAATTAATAAATTTATTTAT
>NC_037539.1:30838785-30851164 GCF_001531365.2 Cynara cardunculus var. scolymus
AACGCACGTTCACGAACATAAATGAACGAACGAGACTTTTGTTCATGTTTGTTCGTTTAACTAAACGAACAAAAAAATTTGTTCATGTTCGTTCATTTATTAAATAAACGAACATAAACGAACTTCCCCCCGAACGGTTCACGAACGGTTCGCTGAACGTTCGGTTCGTTTACAGCCCTAGTCACAACCACCACCTACCTGCTAGCCACCGACTGTCACCACCACCACCACCCACCTGCTGCTCGCTGAGGACCGTTAGCACCATGTTCGCCCCGCCGACCATCACCAGCTGCCGACGAGTGTCACAACCACCACCTACCTGCTAGCCACCGACTGTCACCACCACCACCACCCACCTGCCGCTCGCTGACGGCCGTCAGCACCACCTCCCACCTGTCGTCGACTGTCACCACCACCTCCCATCTGCCGCCGACTGTCACCGCCATCTCCCATCTGCCGCCGACTGTCACCACCACCTCCCACCTCCTACCCTTGTTCCAACCGATTTCATCCCCAACTTCTAACCCTAAAATTTGTAAGTCTTTTTTTTTTTGGCAAATCTCAAGGGTTATTTTGATCTATTAATTTTATAAATTTTAGTATATAAATTGTAATTTTAAATCATTGTTAGTTTGGGTTGCCAATTGTTATGCAAATATTAGGGTTATTTCGATGAAATGGGTTTGAGAGTTGGGATTTTAAAGGCAAGTTAGGATTTGAGATTTTAAAGGTAAATTCAAACTATTTTGTTAACTAGAATCAAGTTTGATTTGGGATTTAAGACCAAATGGTCTTGAAATGATTATGTTTATTACACAATGTTAAAATGATTTTGTTAATTAGAATCAAGTTTTGATTTAAGATTTGGAATTTAAGACCAAATGATATATATATTGCTTTGTGATTATGTTTATTACATAATGTTATCTAATTCATATATGATGCAATAGTTTGCTATATAATTCATAACTTGTGCTATTAATTAGTTGGGTTGACAATTGTTGGACGAACATTAAGCTTGATTTTATTAATATTTAGTTGGGTTGCTACTTGATGGACAAATATTAGGCTTGATTGCTTGGAAATATTCATTTTATTGTCGGTATGCTGCGAAGTTTTAAAAAACATAGGTTGTGCTTTAAACTCATTTACAGTTTTAAAGTCATCCAAAACCCTCTAAACTTATGGTTTGACTTTCAAGTAGTCAAACCATTAGTGTTGTAAACGAACCGAACGTTCAGCAAACTGCTCGTGAACCGTTCGGCGGGAAGTTCGTTTATGTTCGTTTATTTAATAAATGAACGAACATTAACAATTTTTTTGTTCGTTTAGTTAAACGATCGAACATGAACAAGAGTCTCGTTTGTTCATTTATGTTCATGAATGTTCGTTCATTTATCGTTCGTTTACGTTTGTTTATATTCGTTCGTTTATGTTCGTTTATATATTAAATTTAATATATAATCTTTTATTTATTTACTTTGAATTCAAATAATATTTATTTATGTTTATTTAACGTGTTTGTTTATGTTCGTTTAGCCCGTTCGTTTATGTTCGTTCGTTTACGTTCGTTTAGTATGAGAGAATCAAATTTATTTTATACAAGAACTATAACTAAATAATAAAATAAGAGATCGAATATGGACCACACAGTTTATCAAATAATGCTTACATAAAAGTAGCTCAAATGAATAAATAAGGGTTTGTATAAAAGTTATTTAAGATTTTTCCTCGTACCATTTTTGTGATTTTAATATTATTTAATTTATTATTTAAAAATTTTATTTTCTATTTAAAACATTTGAAATAACCGTAATTTAATTTTCATTTAAATCATTTATTTTTATTTAAGGCAATATTTAAAAAAAATACAATTTTCATCAAAATCACATGTGATTCATAATTAATTGACTTTTTTTTTTCCAAAAAAAATGCTTTTATTATAATCACATGTGATTTAAAGCATGAAAAACAATGTAAATTAAACACTTAATAAGAAAAAGAACAAAAGCAAAATTATGTAGCAGAACACATTTAATATGTATAAGATCATGTGAAGACATAATTCATAATTTACAAATATCACATGTGAATTGTGGATCAGTTATATTTCCTTTTCTCTTAAATTTACCATGATCAATATCAATGTTTTAAATGACGTGAGACATGACATGACGACGAGGTAAAACCTCAAGCGTTACGAGTTACGACGAAACCATGATGTTCTCCAACATGTGGCTTAAGAAGACAAATCTATCTGTCATATACATATACATATACATATACATATACATATACATATACATATACATATACATATACATATACATATACATATACATATACATATACATATACATACAATGGTGGATGCACACTAAAGGGGTAAGGGGCACAGGCCCCCAACAAGCTAACCCCAAATCCCTAATAAACACCCAAATAAAGCATGAGTAGTAGGTTTTAATTTTTTTTAACTAAAAATTATTAATAGGCCCCCAACAATTAAAGGTAAGGTTCAAAATTTAAATTCATGCATCTTATTACTTCAATGAGTCGTTACTTTAATGATCAGTTAAACACCCTTAAGTTCCAAGTCTCAATATATTGAAAAATCATTTTATTTTTCTTAGTTTGTTGTTATAATGCTAATGATTTGATTAATCACTATTTTGATTTTTTCCAACTTTCTTTTTGCAATTTATTGTTTTATAGATTTATAATTATTGTTATTTGTTAATTATTAATTTTCTCTTTCTTAATTGTTATTTGATTTAGGATTCTTTAATTTGTTATTTAATTTGGGTTTGTTATTTTGATTTACAGTTTTCTACTAGTTTATCTTTTATTTTTGATTTCTTGGCCTTTTGCTATCTGAGTTTTTTTTAATTGAATATAAGTTATCGACCTCTTGCCCTCTAATTTCTTGCTACTAACTACTAATGTGTAGTGTGTTCATTTGCTTTGTTTTAACCAAAAAGTAAAATATGTACATGGCAATATGATGTGTCAGTTTATACAAAATAGTCAAAAACTAATTGAAAACCAAACCGTTTAAATTATATTTATTCGATAACTGAACCGTTTAATCCGGAAACCAAATAACCCGAAATCGTATTGGTTCGAATGAGTTATTTGGTTTCAATTTTTTTTGATACTGTTAAATGTGCCCCTAATAATAGAAGTTTCTGGATCGGCCACTGTATACATATACATATAATTAGTAATGCATGATAAAGCGAAAGATAGTGAGAAAGATAGTTAAAGTGAGAAGCGTAAGAAGGGATCTGGATCCTTAATCACCTTTAATCTCAAATTCACCCATGAATCGTGCTTGATATGGAGATTGATTTGGTGCATCTCATAACGGTGCATCTCATCTCGATGCATCTCATCCTAGTGTGCATCTAAGGGTGAAGACATTTTCTTATGCTTTTCATCTTAACTCTCTTTCTCACCGGAACCTAACATTCCGTCATAAACTAATAATATATATATGATTATATGATATATTATATTTTACAAATAAAGATTGATAACTCTTATTTTGAGTGTTATTTACACTTCATTAGTGTCTTTTTATTTTCTTTTAGTGTATGTTCTTCTTTTATGTGTTTGTGTTTCCCCTTTTTGTTTATTTATTTTCATTTGGAGTTGTTGAGGATAAAAATTTGTATTTTGATTAATGTATGTGTCATTTTTGGGCTGGTGCATCATAGTGGTGAGTCACCGTTGTGGTAAACAGTGGTTGAAGCTGCAGAAAATTCTGATTGGATATTTAATGCCAAATATGTGAAAGATGAATGCATAATTAAGTTTTGGTTAAATCTGAAGCTTTCATAGAAGTGTTGAGAAAGAAGACAACGAGGAGACAAGCTTGGGGTAGAATACAAGCCTTGTGTGATAATCAGTTTTTCGGTTATAAAGTTCGGGGTTATTTTGAAAGATGGTGGTAAGTTGATGGGTTAAATGTGTATATGTGCTTAATTTCTCTTAAAATCCCATCCCCTCTTATTATTTTGATATTATAATGAGATAACTTTATTATCTCATTGGGATGGGATTTAAAAAGTGTGAAAAAGGAAAGTTTTTTTTGAAGCATATAATATTTATATACGACAAATGCAATAAATAAACTCACACACCCTCCTTACCTATGGTGAGGTTTGAACCCCTGACCTCCTAGGAGGCCAAGGGCTACAATACCTCTAGGCCAAAGACCCTTTGGTGTGAAAAAAGAAAGTTGGTAACTTCCTGGGTATTTTTGAGCCAAAAAGTTTGAAGCAGTTAAAGAAGGAAATAAAGAAAGTCGATTTTGTTATTTATTGCTTGGATAATTGTTGCTATTCATCATCCTATCCTCATCTCATTATGATAAGGTGAGTTTATTTTTACAAACTTTCGTTATTTAGTAATTGGAATTAGAACCGTGTGGTTTTTATATGGGGATGATTATAAAACTGTTTTGATCCTTTAGTTAGCATAAATTATGAGATTTTGATATGATTATCATGTGTTTGGAATAAGAGTGACATATGAAGAAGATGTGTATTTTGGTTATAAGAGTGACATATCAAGAAGATGTGTATACTAGGATAAATATGATATATCAAGGAGAGGTGTATACCTGGATAAGGGTGGTATAATCAATGGAATGTAAAAATTTGGGTTTTTGATCAAACTATTTACTGCTATCGCATCCTTATGATGCGATAACTTGGAGTTGTCGCATCCTTATGATGCGATGAACTTGAAGTTGTCGCATCCGTGTGATGCGATGACTTAAAATTATCACATTCTATTAATGTGATGAATAGTTGTTATCGCATCCTTGTGATGCGAGGAGTATGTTTGTCGCATCCTTGTGATGCGACAAGTTGACTTATCACACCTATCTGATGCAACAATTTGAGTTTATCGAACCAGTATGTTGCATGGAGTTGGGGTTGTCTCATCCATGTGATGCGAGGAAATTATATTTTTACCTATATGATGCAATAAGTTATGTCAGAATGTGTTAAATAAGTTATTAGGTTATTGGATATGATAAATTGATAATGTCTCATCGTTTGATGCAATAAAAGAGGGTTGTTTTATTACAGTGTTATTTATTTGTTACTAAGACAAATATGAGTTTACAAAGGTGTTTTGGTGATTATTCACCCTGTAATATCATCAAAGGGATTTCTCACTAGACCTCGAGGTCTAACCCTTATTTTGGTGTTTTGGAAAAATGTGCATTACAGGTCGAGCACAACCAGAAGATAAGGGGAAAGGGAAACTGTGAGAAGTTTTATATGCTTGCATGATATGTGGAGGATATCATGTTATCTTTTGTATTTGAGAACTTGTTTTGTTACAAGTTTTGTATATGGATTATGGAGGAAAAATTTGGTAGGTACTTTGTAATATAGCTTTTGTGAATAATGAGACTAGTTGTGTAAATTATATTTCTTGATATATGAAAACATATGTTTATATGTAAATGTGATTTTGGGGTGTTACACCCTGATAGGTCACTTTCTTTCCTCTCAAGTCTCTTTCACCCTCTTTCTCTTCCTCACCTAGTGAGGGTTTGGACAATTCATTTGGAACATCATAAAGGATCTTTCGTAACCAAGAATCAACTTCAAATCCTTTAGTCTTTTATTTTCCTTCTAGTTAGTTTAATTTCTATAGTTTTTTATTTTCTGTTCGTCGTGTGGGATCTGACCACAATGGCAAGTTTATGTTTGAGTATTTATGTTCTTCTATAATGTATTTATTTATGAGTAGTAGATAAACCCACCCCTTGGGTGTGGGTGTAAGCCAAGCCTGAGAGTTCAAAATATAACACTTGGGTGTTACCACTTTTGCTAATTCTTCGGTTTGGTCATTTGAGTTGAAGATTTAAATCAACACAAACAAGATGATAACTTGTAAGTGTTAATATTAGATTTTTGACCCAGAGATGGACGGACCCGAAATACGGCTTGAATAATGTAAGGAGGGTTGAAAAAATCTTCAATAATCGCATAGAGATATGGGTTTTTGCATAACCGAAGTAAGGTTCAGATGTTGGTCGAGTTGGTGTGCTATAAAGATATGCGCATCCCTCCTAACTGGCGGTACTAAGATCTGTGAGATCTACTTAGTACGGTTGGGAAACCAAAAGTTAGCATTTGTGGACACTTTATTAAAAAAACCATAATCCTAACACATACAACGTAGCTTCGAGAGGAGGAAATCGAATGAGATTATTTTGTGACCAGTTTTATCAATCATTTAAGTTATTGTTCTACTCTCGGGGAAAACTTATACCCATACCCGCTTTTTGTTAATTGTTATTTTTAAGATATCAATATTCTACCCAAAACAATTCATTTTTATAAACTCTAACTTTGCACCAGAAGTTTGTAAAAATCTTCAAGTCTTAGTAGACCAGTTCATGTGGAAAACGATCTTTGGAACTTACCATTGTATTACTTGAAAAAGCGAACTCAATAGTGGTGTGCACTTGCACCACTATCGTGCCACGGTTTATGTTTGTCATTTTTGCTATCAAAGATCAAATGGACTGGACCAAAACACATACCAAGATTGAAGCAGTCATGGACTAGGCCAGCCAATTGGCTCGAACGAGGTCTTTTTGAACTTGATCAGAACTGGTCTGGTCCAGACCATATACATTTCTAAGCATAACACTGATCACTCACATGCATTCTTGTTGAATGCCACTAATCCATTACCTAAAACTAGGAAAGAAAACAATTTGGAGCCTACACTGGATTGAAAAACCGAAATATGATAAAAGTCGAGAATTAAATAATACTAGAACATGGTTGGGATGGGAAAATGATGACTATAAAGCACAATACTAAATTAAGCGGCCATTGATTGTAAAATCCCATTAAATTCAAGTTAATAAAATACTAAACATTTGATTGGTCGAATTAAGGCAAATTGTAAAGCGATAATGCTTCCTAATCTCATTCATGAACAAATGATATTTATATACAAAAAGTCACATTTATATTATTATCGTAATATGAAAATTAACGTTATAGAAACGTCAAGGAAAATTCATATAATTAAATATCGTTTGTTCATGAATGAGATGGACAAAAAATCACTTTGATAGTTTATATAACTTTGTATATAAATATTGTTTGCAGAGTATTATGTAAATAAATTTGTTTTGCCAGTCTCATTCATGAACAAACTATATTTATATGAATTTGTTTTGGTATTTCGACAATAATTCAAATGTAACTTTTTGCAAGATATTAAAAAATGAACAAAAATTCATTATCTACAACTACAATCATTCTCATCACAAACTTGGTCGGCATATCTATGGACCAATTGATGGATCAACTTTTTTACTTCTACTTTTAGACTTCTTGACACTCGTTTTGTATAAGTTCTCAACCCCAAATCATTTAGAATCTCAAAAATGGCTATCTTCATTAAACCATCTTCTTCTTTGATGTTCTTAATGTTTTTGTTCATGATGGTCATGCCAACAACCATGTCTTCTGCGCGATCTTTTCTTCCACCCATTCATAAAACAAATTTGAGTCGTCGCTTGAAAGGGGAAGGTGGTGCTTTGAGAACACCATCTGGTGAAATGATCACTTTGTTTGTAACGAAAGTTGATGACTACAATGTTGTGAAAGGCTTTCATCTCCAAATCCTATCAAAAGGCATCATCCGTGGGTTTGGCCCGAGCCATAGGGGGCACCATGTGGTCCTCTCCACTGCTCATGAACCATGAATTGGAAGCTGCAACGAGTCTTATGGTTGCTCTAGCAGACTACATGGCTATCTACTTTTTATATAAGTTTACAAGAGATCGACTTTTTATTTGTAAAAAGTTCAACTCCTTTGCAGTTTGCAGCATAGTGTTTGTACTCTTTGTCGAAGGAAGTTTATACAAAAGTAGCGATTTTACCACTTAGAAGTTGTTGTGGCTTTTCAAATTTAATTGGTTTAATATAATGTGTTCAATAATCTTATTTGTAAGGGGATGACTAATGATTGCTTAGACTTCCTCATGGAAGAAGACCATTTAGATCATCAATGAACATATTCTAAATGGTCTCCTAAATTGCTATGACAAAATACCAAGTTCTTAGCGTATAAAATAGTGATAAAGTAGGGTATGTAGAGCTGTGGGTAGAATACATGTAGATCTTACTTCTACTTCTGTAAACATCTCTGGGATATACATATGAAACAGTTTGGAACGTAAAGATAATCAAAGGGTTGGTAAAAAAAATAGAAATAAAATGGTACTGATAAACACTTTAGAGTTGTTTACATTCTAATGATGTTATTGGTGTTAATTTTCTATATCAAAAGACCCTCTCCCTTTATAATGGTTTCTTTTTATATAGGTTATGATGGAACAACAAACGTGTCTCAATACCATCATTGATTAGACGATAGGATCTATTTCATTCAGACAATATCATAGAATTATTGATGCTCTTTTTCAAAACCTCTTATCCATGCTTAACCCAACCAACTTTTATGGACCCATTACTTTTCTCCAAGATGTTTCTTTTCATAGTGCATCTTGAACAATCAAATCCATCTTTTTAACAAGCGAATTAAAGGCCATGGTGCATATAAAAAGATACACGTGATAATGATATGCACGGCTGTCGTATATGACTAATTGATATATACTTTAATTAAAAGTTATCAATTTAAACTAGAACACAACGTACCGACTATATTGGAGTTCCATCTGCATCTCAATCCCCACGTACCAAAAGGGTTTCGGTTTGTTTGGGATGAACTCGCAAGGACTTGACTAGGGGTCTTCCCTCTAGGATGAATCGAACGTTCGGCAAATCTTTGTGAACCGTTCAGCAGGAAGCTCATTTATGTTTGTGTAATATATAATAAGTGAAAGGACTTTTTGTTCGTTTAGTAAAATTATAAACAAACATGAGCATTGGTCTCGTTCGTTCATTTACGTTCGTAAAAGTTCGTTCATTTATGTTGTATACATTATATTTCTTTACGTTTGTGTACTATATAAATATATTTATATACTATAGCATTAATATGTAAAATCATTTATTAATTTAAATTTTCAGAATTCTTTTTTATATCGTTACTCGGTTTTTCATTTTGTTATGTTATTTTTGAGAACTGATATGATGAGTAATCGTGGTTACTTTTTGTTCATTCGTTTATGTCCGTTTAGCATCTTAACGAAGGAACATTAACAAACACAATCACATTTTCTTAACAAAGGTAAATGAACACAAATGGATTTTTTTTCTGATGCCACTGATACAATCATCCAACTAACATAATGGAAATAAAGCCCAATACCCAAATCCAAATACAAGAAATGAACACATGAACACCAAACTACATCAATAGAAAACAACAAGGTATTAAATTGGAAAAAGAAATCAATAACCATGACAGAAAATGAACAAATTGAAGCAAAAAATGAAATTATAGATACAAGCATATTACCAACCATTGGATTTCATATGGTCGACAAATAGAAGCCTTGTTCTTCAATATTGAATATTTCACCATTATTATTATTCATGTGAGACGTTTGCCTCCAACCAGGTGGGTTAACCAAGCGGCTTTAGTCGCACCATACAAGCCCTTGCTTTTGTGAATCAGCCACAAACAGTGGCTTAAGCGATTTCCATGCGGGTCTACCCGCCTTCGTAACTTGCTTTTGTGAATCAGCCATCTCTTTGGAGTCCAGCTCATGTCTTGTATATAGTGGTTTGGATAAGACAAAAATAATATCATATTTTTGTAACCGCTTTTTGTATGCTCTCCCTAAACTTGGTCTCCAAGTTTTGTTCAAGAACCCTAATTTCTCCATTATTGTAAGTTGTAATCTCAGCAGCATCATCATCAAAGTGATAGTGGATCAGTTCTACACGTCCTACGCCCGTGGTTTTTCCCTTTACGGGTTTCCACGTAAAAAATTGGGTCTCTCTTACCGATGCTTTATTTTGCATATTATTGGGTTGATTATTGATTACGTTACTTAGTTGTTAATTATCTTACATTGTCAATTGTTATTATGCCTAGAATCTCAATATAGAACTTTAGTTCATCTGTTCTTGGATTATTCATGTTTTATCGGGAACCAATCTTTGAGCATATGCTATTTGGGTCTTGGTATTTCCATAACAATGATATTAAGATTTTTTGATCGATTGAAGATTGTGGGATTATTGATTTGCTAGGGTTTCATTTACTTCAACAATGAAATTCGATTTACCTTTGTTGGAACTAGATACCCGATATCCATTGTGGATAGGCATGGGAATGTCGAGGAATCCGGTCCACTCGTCCTGGTTAGGGATGGGGATTCCCCGCTAAACCGGGGATGGGGACGGGATCCCCGTTAATTTGTCTCAAACCGAGTATGGGGACTAGTTATATATATTAACTAATAAATTAAATATATATTATTTATTTCAACTAAATGGGTCTTTTCATAATTCTTTATTTCTTAATTAGGTTTAGAATATAAAATTGTTATTTGTTGGATGTTAATATGTAATATTTTGGATTTCAAATCAAAAAACAATTACTTGATATGTTTTAGATATTACTCGATATGGTTTTGGATATTAATCGATATATTTTTCTACGTATGACGTTAAGTTTTTTTTTATTTTTGATTAAATTGAATTTCTTTTGGTTTTAGCTTATTAATTATCTCATATGATATGATTTTTTATTATTAAATTAAGTTCCTTTTTAATTTTAGGTTTAATGGAGATTTATGTAATTAAACATATGTGAAGTCTGATATATTTGATCTAAAATAGCTTACATAAACAGGAAATTTTTTTTTTCCCATTAGGAATGGGGATGGGGATGGGGATGTGATCATAATCCCTGGCGAAATTGGAGACGGGACGGGGACATATATGAGGGATCGGAGACGGAGATGGGGATTGAGGTCCCTGCCCCATCCCTGTCCCATTCCCATATCTAATTATGGAAGATAAAGATGAGAGATTGTTCTTGTCCAACAAAATTTGCATAAATGCATTTTGGGATGGGCTTTTATGTCTGGTGCTTAGACGAAAGAGGAAAAAGAAGTAAATGACTTGAGAGTCTCATCCTTGATTAGATTTCAATTGTTTAATGATTTTTTACAGGATGTTACGGAAGAGGAAACAACTTATCGAATATGGTGTAAGTTTGATAAAATGCTCATGACAAAGAGCTTGCCCAGTAAGGTCCATATGAAGCTTAAATAATACACCGATGGTTTATCTGAAGGTGGTTCAATTACTACACATCTATCAAAATTCAAATACATAAATGATGACTTGAAGAATCTTGAAGTGAAATATGACGATGAGGATTTGGGTTGTTATGCTCTTTGCACCATCATTCGCTACTTTTATAGATACAATCATTTATAGTAGGGATTCCCTTACTCTTGAGAAAGTGTATACCGCATTAAGTTCAAAGGAGAAGATGAAAGAGATAATTCTCGGTCATGAACCAAGGACCGAGGGATTAAATGCAAGGGGAAGACCATTTGAAAATGCTCGAAAATCAAATCAAGATCAAAATCTCATGGTAAAAAGAAGTTTTGCAACTTTAATAAAAGGAGAGATCACATCATTGATGAGTGTTTTTAAGCTTCAGGCCAAAAACAAAGCCAAGAACAAGACAACGAATTCCTCCGAGGAAGCCGACATTGTTGAGCATGATGAAGGTGGAGCTAGTTAAGGTGAAGTCATGATGGTAATCCAAAGGCCACAGAAAAGTGGATTCTAGACTCGGGTTGGACATTTCATATGTATATCAACCGTAGTTGGTTTCATACACATGAGCAATTTTCCGAAGGTGTTGTGGTGATGGGAAATAATGCTACATGCCCTATTGTTGGTCAAGACACAATTAGACTTTGTATGCATAATGGCGTCAACACTTGGGAATGTGAAACATGTTGCCGAGCTTCAAAGGAATTTCATCTCTCTTAGTTCCCTTGATGAAATGGGTTATTAGTTCTTGGGTAAAGGTGGATCTATTAAGGTTAAGTGTGTCAAACTAGTTGCAATGAAAGCTCAAAGAAAGTCCGCTAACCTTTATATTTTGCAGAGTCAAACCGTTACAGGTGACATTGAGGAAGCTTCAAACTCAATGTCCAATGGTGATCTATCCAAGTTGTGGCATCTTTGTCTCGGTTTCATAAGCTGTTAGTCCCGAAGGGCAAGGCAATAAGCAGAAAGTAATTGTAGAAGGGGGGGTTGAATACAATTACWCARATTTTTTTCAACTTTTTAATTCTTATTGATTTATATCAAGAATTAATACACACAGAAAAACAAAAGATTGTTGCGGAAGATAGGAAAGGAAAACCTAACCTAAACAATCTTAC
>NC_037539.1:30851264-30852754 GCF_001531365.2 Cynara cardunculus var. scolymus
GATACCGTTCTCTCCAGGGTCAACGAAGTTGACCAAGAGATGCCCTGCCAAGGTAATCTTGATGCGAACTTCCTTGCCCTCTAGGCGGACGTTCAAGAAGTTCAGAGTCAGCTCCAGACTCTCCAAGAAGCTGTTCATGCCAACAACGACGCCATTGCTGTTCTTCACAGCAGGGCTGACGATGCTCAGGCGGTAGCTGATTAGCAGATTGGACTTCTTCAGCAAATCCTGGATGCTGTCCGTCAACCAGCTCCAGTGAGTGCACCCTCCTTCTCTGCCGATGATCGCGCCCAGCTCAATGAGACGCGTGAGGCAACGACAACTCTAGCCAATGCTTTGCAAAGGCTGGAGGAATCCATGGTTCTCCAGCGACAACGCTTGGACGAATTCTCTGGCCAATTCTCTCGGGTCTTAGCCAGAGAGGGGGAGATGAGGTCCAACGCTGGGGGATCATTTGATGCTGCTCCTACAACTTCTCAGACTGTTGGTCCATTATCAGCTTCAGTTGCAGCTGAAGCGGCCGAGGCTCTTGAAGCTGAAGCAGTTGCTGCTCCTGTAATCACGTCCACCGAAGCTGCTCTAGCTGAGGTTGACGAAGCCATCCCTAGGGATGATGTCCATACCGTCACTGCTACTGGTGATGATGATGATGTTGATGTGGATGAGGATGATGATGATGAAGACGATGATGAACTTGTCATTCCAGACACCGGAGATGATTTAGATGGTGACGACGACGATGATGATGAAGATGACTTTACCATCAAGTTCCAGAAGCCATCAACCATCACCAAAAGTGTTGCCCTTAGGGAATCTCCATCCCAGGGGGAGCAAAGACAAGGCGAATCGACTCGATCAGGGAACCAGGACCCCAAGTCGAAAGGCAAGGCGGTCGCTGAAGAAGGCAACTTGAAGGTACTTCCTTAGGCCCTCAACAAACCTTATTTGAAGACTCTACCTCTCAGGTAGTGATCACTTTAGAGTATCAACTTCATATCCCTTCAACAACCTACGGTCAACTGGAGTGGGTATCTGAACAACCCCGCTCTTGCGCTCCAACAGACCAGCAGATGTCTCAGCTTAAGGAGTCGCTCGACCAGACTAGAGTAAAAATTCCTCTTCGTACCTCTAGTGGTGGTGATTTTGACTTCCTATATGAAGCTGAAAGACTCAAGGCATTAAGGGCTGAAGAAGAGCTAGAGCTTCAAAAGAAGCAGATTGAAGACAGCTTAAAGCTAGCCAAGTCACTAGCTGCTAAAGTCCTTCCCAAGAAAAAGTCCAAGAAAACAGTGAATGCTGTCCAAGCCCAAGCTAAACTTCTTTCATTGGCAGAAGCTGAACGCAAGAAGAAGCAGAAGCTAGAGGACAAGGATAAGCAATGGAGCGAAGCAAAGCTGAAAAAGAGACTAAGTCCCCGCCCAATCATCAGCGTCAGCATCAGCGGATGATCTAAAGACGGTGGAACACTGGTCTCAATGCTCATCACCAGG
>NC_037539.1:30852759-30900251 GCF_001531365.2 Cynara cardunculus var. scolymus
GATGCCGTTACCGAGTACCCTTCCTACCTTGGCCGTTATGGATACAGCGAATGGATGGATATCAGACAAGCCATTCAGCAATCCAAGTCGAGACACAAGACACTTACTGAGGACACCATCAACGAGCTCATCAAAAGGAGGTCCAGGTATGTCAAGGTCCCTGACCAGCCAACTCTGAAGAAAGGTGGGAAGAAGAAACTAAAGCTCTCTGATCCTAATGATGGACCATTCCTAAGGAACGAACATGAAACAAAGTTCTCCTTAGATGAAGTCCTGAAGGGTCATATGAGTGTTGACATTTCTATGCTGAATCTTGACTTGCCAGATAAGGGTCCCTATACACCCAACTCTGTGCATTTTAAACCTGAGTTAGGAGTTATATTCTTTGACTATGAAGGTGAAGTTAGATTTCAGAGAATGTCAGAGCTACATCTATGTCCAATGGATCACTTGGTTTATCTTTTGCTCTGGATAGATGATAGCATGCCTGGAAGAGTCGTCGATTTGAAGATACGAAGGGAATTCCTACGTCGAAGAAACCTTGGTGAAAATGTACCTGGTTACATAGATCTAAGTGTTCTAGAATAAGGTTCTCWTTGTAACAACAATCCACTTTTCCTTGTAAATCCTTTTTCTATATCTTCTTTCATTGATTGTATTTACATTCTGTAAATTCTGAACATGTACTGTAATACTTGTATTATTTCCATTGATTAATAAAATGAGTATTCCATGTACTTCACTTAAAAAGATCTCTGAAAAAAGTAATAGGCACACAAGTCTATGAGTTCCGATGCTACTTTTTCCATTCACTGACAGTCTATAAGTCAGTGAATAAGCTTTCAGTTTCAGTTTCCGTACTTGTAATTTTCTTAGATATAMCTTAAGAAAACTTCTCAAGCTGAGACTGACCAAACTGAAAAAGATCCCAAAATAGTAAAAAGGGACATGTACTTTATATGTAACTTTTCCTTACTATTATTTGATAAGATAACCTTCTTTATGTTATCTTGTTATCATCAAATAGGGGAAGATTGTTGATCCTCTCTCTCAGTGGTTTGATGCTAATCTCTTTTCCCTTTCACGTTGTATTTGTGTTTCTATATTTTCAGTTCCAGCGATCATCACTGAGTATGTTCAGTGATCGCTGAAGAACTTGCATTGTAAATTCATCAGAGACATCAATACTTCAAGAAGACAACACTCACACCAAAGAACCTTCACCAAACGTCGAAGACTGAAACTGAAGATTAGAGACCGGCTAGTACGTGATCTGAAGCGGTATTCAGTGATTACAAGCCTGTCTATACATGTGTGAGGACTACTCTAGCTTCAACGAATGATGATGAGACCTCCAGGTCATTCCAGCACTCAGCGATCAAAGGAAGCTTGCTTAGCACGATTGTTGTTGTCTTGTCCTTATGCATACAAAGGACAAACCCATACCCTTACAAAAGTTAGTACGGTACGGAGCCGATTAGTCGTCTCTTTGTCCACCAACTTTAGGTAAGGATGTCTGCTCAAGAATAGTGCTTTTGTACTATTCACTGTAGCAAAGGACAAGCCTTCCTCTTAATGTTTGACACGCACTCTAAACCTACCATATTGCATTAAATGATCATTTAATGCACTGGGTATAAATATAAGTGTTTCTTCTCCATGTAGAGAGCGCGCATCTCTCTCTAACCTTATTCTTACTTCAAGCATCTTCTAGCTTAAGTAAAGGATCTTTCATTTTAGCAATCTATTTTCTTGTATTTGCTAAAGCTCTGTGTGTAACCAAAGATTGTTTAGATAGGTTTTCATTACCTTATCTTTCTGCAAACAGTCTTGTAAAATCTGTATTGATCTTCTCTATCAATATATATATATATATATTAAATTTGAAAATACTGTTTTGTATTCATCCCCCCCTTCTACAAACTGTATCTATTCTTGTAGACCCTTACGGGACCAACAAGTTGACATAAGAAATTGATGATTTGAATCCTGGAGGATTCAGTATCTTGAGGTACGACAGGTTTGAAGAGAACTTTTAGATTTCCTCCTTCAGCAACACCTTTGTCTTTGGAGGAGGTGTTCTGGTTCTTTGTGGAAGTCTCTTTCTCTTTCTCCTCCTGGGATGAAGAATCCCTGAGAGAGACTCCTTTCAGAGCACTGGCAGGTTTGTCGTATTGAATGGTGAAGTCGTCATCATCGTCTTCTTCATCATCACCACCACCGAGATCTTTTCCAGCGTCGGGAAGGGATGGAGAGTCATCATCATCTTCATCATCATTATCTTTACCTTCACCTTCCTCATGACCAGCATTAGCTGTAGGGGTGATAGGAAGGTCTTCGTCTTGAGCTTCAACATCAGCTCTGACGATATCATCAACAACCTCAACTTCAGCTTCATGAGAAGTGATGACATCATCACATCCTCAGCTTCATTAGCTCCAACTCTTTGAGCATCAGCTTTAGCTGGTGTTGTAGGGACAGAAGCAGCAGCAACCAAGTCTTTCTCCCCCTATTTGTCATCAACATGATGAGAGAAGAGGTTATCAAGACTCAGGGATATTATGTCCATTTGATTTTCAAGCATGGTCAGTGATCGAGGTTGAAGAAGACCGACTTCGAGAGCCTGATCCAGCGATAGGTGATCCATTGTTATGAAGGAGGGTATAGAAATTGGTACTGGACGTTGAAGAAGTTCCAGTATCTGCTGCAACATCTCACCATGCTTGGCAAGTTGAGCATTTGCTTCATCGGCTTTGCTGTTGAGAGCAGAGATAGCCTCAACGTTGGTGCGTTCATCGGCTTGCACCGTAGAAAGTCGTTCCTTCACATTATTGACGTCAGCTTTGACAGTTGAGAGGTCAAAGGAAACATCATCCCTGAGAGACATGCATTTAAGGACTTGATCCATTTGAATTAAGACGGTCTTTATGGCCGAGAGAAGCAGCTTCACGTCATCAGCCATGTTATAATCTTCTTCCATGGCTGGAGTTCCTTCATCGCAAGGACCTGAAAAAGAAGATGGTTGAGCATAAGATAGCTCGGGGTTAGAAGAAATGAAGGGGTAGGTTGGAAAAATACCTGAGGGGTCATCAACACCATCTGAAGGATTGATGCTGGTTCTCTCCAGGTTGCCTTCGTGAGGATAGGCTTCCATTAATTGAGGTGTTTCGAGAGGAGCAACCTTAGGTTCTGTGGTGAATGCTTCATCATCAGCGAAGACAATCACTGATGAATCATGAGCACGTGTCAAGACCAAATAAGGAGAAGAGGAGAAGATGGCTGAGAGTGGTGGAAGTGGGTTTTTAGCAGTGGCTATGCTGATATTCACACCTTCAGTTTACCAGTTTTTCCTCCCATACACTGGAAGAAATGGGAAAACAAAAACTGCCATACCGCTGACATGCCTTCTTTTCAATCTTTGATAGCGACTTGAGGGGATCGCTGGAATCCTTATTTGTTGGCCAGGCATAGCCAATATCATCCAAGCAGGAGATGATATCTTCAGTGGAAGGTTCATTGGCATAGGGACCCTTTGGTAGATGGAGAGCGGTCCTCAGTGTGGCAACGCCGAAACTGACAATCATCTTGTTAAAGGTGAAGAAGATTTTCTCCACTGGTTTACCAGTCTTGTCAGTCTCTTGAACTACTTCAACAGTAAACCAGAACTACTGAAGAACTTCCTTCACCATGACAGGTTCATGGGAGATAGCGAAAGAGATATGAGAGTTCTTGAGGAATGTAGCAACTTTAAGATTTGTTGGCCATAATGTCTAAAAGCGTCACATGATTGTTGGGCTTGAAAGACACTTCGTCAATCGATAAGTTCACATTCTTGGCAGACATTTATGTTATAAATAGAAGAAAATAAGGAAAAAAAGATCTGTTAGAAATCCAAGATACAGGTGTAAACTATTATGTTTTGAAGCAATAAAACTTCTTTTGAAAAATCCACAAAGAAAATATTAGGGTTTTTTAAGAAGAGTAAGTGTATTGAAAGTTTAGATTATAACCAAGTATAAGAATGTGTTAATAATCTTTATGTTAGTTGTTTAAGAGAACACGATCTTAAATAACTTAACATGAGTTTCTTAGAAGAAGAACATATCAAAAAGAAAGAAGTGTTATCAACCTGTGATTCTTAGAAGATTAAGAAGGTTGAAGGATTTTGAGAGTTCTTTAGTTCTTGCTTGCAAAAGTTTTTAAGGCAGAGGTTCGACAAAAGTATTTGAAAGCGTAAGGCAAAAATGAGAGGAGAAGTCTCAAATTTATAGGTAGGATGAGAGAGAAATGGAAGGAGGAGAGAGGAAAATACGACTTAAAAGTTGATCGATGATGAAGAAAATAGCACGTTCTCATCCATGATTGGATGAAATTTTGAGGGGTCGTGTGTGTCAGAACGGTACACGCGTTTAAAAAAAATCGTATCGTTTAAAATAAAGATGACATCATAAGAAGTTTCATTTTCCATTTCCTTTTAAACAAAAAGTTTAAGATATTCAAAAACATCATACTTAAGAATATGAAAAGTTTTTGAAAAGGTTCAGCGATAAGAAGAATCACTGAAAAAAGTAAATCTTTTAAAACATTGATCACTGAAAGATAAAAGCTTCAGTGATGGCTTTGTTTTAAGAAAAGAAGAATATATCTTAGAGAGATATATTTGCTTAAATAGTTCAGTGATGAAAGAAACACTGAAACAATCTTTTAAAACATTTGTATCACTGAATAAGGAAAGGTTCAGTGATAATTTTTGTCTTAAGATAAGATAAGTATATCTTAGAGAGCCGATCATTCCAGTATAAACAGTAATGTTTATAGGCTTTCCGTCTGGATCATTATTTAAAGAGAGAGGAGGAGCCATCAGAGTTTTCATAGATGAGCTGTTGGATAGATCAAACTTTTTCAGCATATCTCTGACACACTTACTTTGGCTGATAAAGATACCTTTATCTGATTGCTTGATTTAGAGACCTAGAAAATAAGTTAGTTCTCCTATCATACTCATTTGATATTCTTTCTTCATGCGATCAGCGAATTGAAAACACAAAGAGGAATTAGTGGAACCAAATATAATATCATCGACATAAATTTGGACTAGAATGATGAGACCTTTAACTTTCCTAAGAAATAAGGTTTGGTCAATCTTTCCATAGACAAATTTCTTAGAGATGAGAAATGAGGAGAGAGCATCATACCAGGCACGAGGGGCCTGTTTTAACCTGTAAAGAGCTGTATCCAATCGATAGACATGATTTGGATACTTAGGGGTCAAGAAACCCTAGAGGTTGTTCAACATAAACTTCCTCTTGGATTTTTCCATTAAGGAAAACACTCTTTACATCAATTTGGTAGACTTTAAAGTCTTTATGGGCAACAAAGGCTAGAAAGAGTCAAATTGCTTCGAGTCTAGCCACTGGTGCGAAGGTTTCATCATAATCGATTCATTCTTCTTGTCTATAACCCTGCGCAACAAGACGATCCTTGTTACGGGTTACCACACCTTGTTCATCTAACTTACTGCGATAAACCCATTTGGTGCCTATCACAGTTTTGTCAGATGGACGTGGGACAAGGTACCAGACTTTGTTCCTATCAAACTCAATGAGCTCCTCTTGCATGATAATGACCCAACTAGGGTCTGACATAGCCTTATTGATTTTCTTGGGTTCAACTAAAGAAAGGAAGTTGACAAAAAGAAAGATATTACCATGACACGTCGTGTCTGAATACCTGCACTTGGATCACTAAAAATGTGATGAATTGGATGGTCTTTTGTTGTAGAGGATTGTCATCTGAGCATTGATGTTCAGAAACAAAAGATGAGGCTTCAGCTGCAGATTCTTGAGCGATCGGTAGAATTGCTAAAGAAGCATCAGTGAGAGTTCAACGACTGATAGAGGTTCAGATGCTGAAGACATTTCATTGACTGATTGGTCAGTGTTTGAAGTATAGGGAGGAATGCAACTAATGGGCACTGCAACGATCTCTGAAGAAAATTCGCCTTGGTTATTAGTTGCTACTGGAATGATATGTGGATCATCATCAGCTTCTAGAGTATCAGCATTGGGTTGATTGCTGAAGGAAGCTTCAGGTTGTCCAACATGAGAGAACATCCAGTTTTCTAATTCATCATCATCATTAAGGATGGGTTTAGAATTAGGAATTAGCTGATTGAGATTCATCAAAGGTGACACTATGGTTTGTTGACGTTTGTTGAATACTCTGAAGGCTTTGGATACTGAATAATATCTAAGAAAGATTCCTTCATCAGCTTTGGGATCGAACTTTTCAAGTTGGTCACAATTGTTGAAAATGAAACACGTGCAACCAAATATATGAAGAAAGTTGAGAGAAGGATTTCTGCTATGGAAGAGTTTGTAAGCTTTCTTCTTCAATTTCTTAATGATCAACGACCGATTTTGAGTAAAACAAGCAATATTGACAACTTCAGCCCATAAATGAGTAGGAAGATGAGATTCGTTGAGCATTGATCGAGCAACCTCAATGATTGTTCGATTTCTTCTTTCGGCGACCTCATTATTTTTGTGGAGTTCTCACAAAAGAGAAGTTGTGAGAGATTAGCTTGTCTTCAAAGAAGTTATCCATAGTACTATTTTTTAATTCAGTTCCATGGTCACTTTTGATAGATCGTATTTTAATATTGTTATGTACTTCTATCCTTTTGATGAACGAGATAATTTTTTCAGGTGCTTCACTTTTGGATCTGAGAAAGAAGACCCAAGTCTACCTGGAGTACTCATTAACAATGATAAGCGTATATTTCTTTCCAGCTATAGATTGTACGTTGACTGGACCAAAGAGATCCATGTGCAATACCTGCAGTGGAGAGGTCACTGAAGAGATTTGCTTAGACTTGAAGCTAGCACTTGTCTGTTTTCCTTTTTCACACGCTGAGCAAAGAGATTCCTTTGCAAAGGTGTGTTGAGGAAGACGAGTGATGAGATCATTTCAAGATAGCTCACTGAGTGTCTTGAAGTTGAGATGACAAAGCCGTTTGTGCCATAGCTAGTTGATATCTAAACGAAGCTTTTGAGAGAAAACAACTGTTCTCAGTAAGAGGAGATTCCATGTTGATGATATATACATTCTCTAAGAGAGAACCGGTTAGAGCAACCTTATTATCCTTGTCGAAGACGTAGCATGAATTCTTAGAAAATTTTACTGTGAAATCTTTATCACACAGTTGACTGATGCTAAAAATATTGTGCTTCAGTCTTTCAGCATATGCACCACGTTTGAAAGTAGTTGCACTGTTGGTTAATACACCAAAACCTTTGGTATATCCTTTTCCGTTTCCTCCAAAGGTTATAGAAGGGCCTCTTTCATCCTTATAATCAATGAGCAGAGATTTATGTCCAGTCATATGTCTTGAGCATCCACTACCGAGATACCAAATGCCTTTGACTTAATGCACACAAAAACATATTAAGATTGTTTTAGTACCCATTTCTATTTGGGTTCAGCGGTGTTAGAGGCAACATCCACTGAAACTGAGGACTCAGTGTCAGCAGAAGTCTTCACTAAGCCTAAAGAAGAGGCTTCAGTGGTATTAGGAACAACAACCCCTGAAGCTGAAGACTTAGAGTCAGTAGGTGTATTCACTAAGATTGAGGAAGAGGATTCAGTGGTTTTCTTCACTTTAGTTGTTTTTACAACTTTAGTGGCAGATTTCACATTGGTCGATTTCTCAGCCTTGGCTAATTTCTTTTCCCTTGACTGGAGGACCAACCTTGGTGGGAAAAGGACACTTGCTGGAAATATGTGTAGTTTCACCACAGTGTCTACACTTCCTATAGCTGAAACTATATTTAGGGCCAGGAAGTACCAGAGGAACAGAAGAGGGACAAGCTCCAAGGATTCCCTTCTCATTTGTTCTAGGAGGAACAACTGAGGATTTAAAGTCCTTAGGTGAAAATTCACCTTGATCTTAGACTTAGATTTCTGAGAAGATTCAGATATATTGATCCCAGAAGAAGAAGGAAGAGGTGCACAAGCTGAAGGAATAGATCTTGATTTATGTGACTTGTCAGCCTTCTTGGGAAGAGGTGCTTTGACAATGGATTTATTTTTGTGTTTGCGACCTGAACTCAAAGGAGTTCCTTCAAGATGACTCTCAATAATAGAATACTGAGAGGAATAGAAGAGACGAAGGTGTCAAACTTCACCATGGACCTGTCAATGACACTATCTTCCTGATCATAGGCGAGAAGCCTAGACCAGTCTTAATCTTGGCGGGAATCTGAGTGTTGATGATCTCAAAGGCCTTGATAGAGGCTTTGCACCACCCTTCAATTGTAGCCTTTTCAGTGTTGAGTTCAGCAATAGCTTGCTCACGCTCAGCTATAGCCTCTTCATTCTCGATAGTGATGGTTTGGTTTACAATGACTTGATCCTTACGATTTTCCTTAATTTTGGTTAGCTCTTTGATATTAGAATGACAAATCTTCAACTGTTCTTGAAGATCAAAATTAAGAATTTCTGCTTTTGATTTGTCATTTAGGGCATTGTAAAGATCAACCATCAACGTATCTAACGCTGATAACCTATCAGGGACATAAGAAGAAGAAAAGGGTTCATTCAAGGAACATACCTGAGTAAGAGAGGATGATGAGGGATCACTGGAGGTTGATGTGTCAGAAGTTTCTACCTTGACATCCTTGGCCATTAAGCAGAGATAGGCCATGTCTTCCTCATCTGAGGATGATTTTCGTCAAACGAATCAGCTAGTCATGTTCTTCAGCGACAAGACCTTTGACCTTTCACTGAGAACTCTTCATCTTCTTATACTGTTGGTTCCTTGAGGGTCTACAAGATAAGTAAAACAGTTTGTCAAAGGGGGGATGAATACAACCACAATATTTTCAAATTTAAAATGTATATTGATAAAGAAGATTAATACAAATTTTACAAGACTGTTTGCGGAAAGATAAGGTAAGAAAACGTATCTAAACAATCTTGGGTTACACACAAATCTTAGCAAATGAAAAAAGAAATGCTGTAAAGAAATGTTCTTTTACTTAAGCTAGGAAATGCTCAAAGTAAGAATTAGGTTTAGAGAGTGAGTTGTGCGCACTTTGCATGGAGAAGAAACACTTCTATTTATACCCAATGCATTAAATGTTCATTTAATGCAATATGGTAGGGTTAGAGTGCGTGTCAAGCCTTAAGAGGAAGGCTTGTCCTTTGCTACAGTGAATAATACAAAAAACACTATTCATGAGCAGACATCTTTATCTAAAGTTGGTGGGCAATAGAGTCAACTAGTCGGCTCCGTACCATACCAACATTTAGAAGGGTATGTGTTTATCCTTTGTGTGCATAAGGACAAGACAACAACAATCGTGCTAAGCAAGCTTCCTTTGATTGCTGAACGTTGGAATAACCTGGAGGTCTCTTCAGCATTCGCTGAGGCTTGAGCAGTCTTCACACATATGTAGACAGACTTGTAATCACTGAGTACCGCTTCAGATCACGTAATTTCCAGTCTCTAATCTTCAGTTTCAGTCTTCGACATTAGCTGAAGGTTCTTTGGTATGAGTGTTGTCTTATTGAAGTATTGTTTTCTCTGATTGAATTACAATACAAGTTCTATAGCGATCACTAAACAGGCTCAGTGATGATCGTTGGAACTGAAAAGACAGAGACATAAATACAATGTATAAGGGAAAAGGGATTATCATAAAATCACTAAGAGAGATGATCAACAATCTTCTCCTATTTGATGATAACAAGACAACATAAAGAAAATTGTCTTATCAAATAACAGTAAGGAAAAGATACATATAAAGTACATGTCCCTTTTTACTATTTTGGGATCTTTTTCAGTGGGTCAGTCTTTGCTTGATAATTTTCTTTAAGTTATATCTAAGAAAAATTAAAAGTATGGAAACTGAACGGAAAATTTATTTACTGACTTATAGATCGTCAGTGAATGTAAAAAGTAACACTGAAACTCATAGACTTGTGTCCCTATTACTTTTTTCAGGGATCTTTTTCAGTGAAGTACATGAAATACTCATTTTATTATCATTGGTAATATTACAAGTAGTTCAGTACATGTCTAATGCTTACAGACTATTAGAATAAATACTGAAAGTAGACACAGTACAAAAGATTTACAAGGAAAAGTAGATTGTTGTTACAAAGAGAAACTATTCTAGAACACTTAGATCTATGTTGCTAGGTACATCTTCACCAAGGTTTCTTCGACGTAGGTATTCCCTTCGTATCTTCAGATCAATGACTTTTCTAGGCATGTTATCATCTATCCAGAGCAGGAGGTAAACCAAATGACCTATTGGACATATATATAGCTCTGACATTCTCTGAAATHTGACTTCACCTTCATAGTCAAGGAATATAACTCCTAACTCAGGTTTGAAATGCAAAAAATTGGGTGTATAGGGACCCTTATCTGGCTAGTCAAGATTCAGCATAGAAATGTCCATACTTTGATGACCCATTAGGACATCATCTAAGGAGAACCTTGTTTCATGTTCGTTCCTTAGGAATGGTCTATCATTAGGATCAGAGAGCTTGAGTTTCTTCTTCCCACCATTTTTCAGAGATGGCCTGTCAAGAACCGCGACATACCTGGACATCCGTTTGATGAGATCATTGATGGTGTCCTCGATAATCGCCTTATGTCTTGACTTGGATCGCTGAATGGCTTGCCAGATCTCCATCCATTTGCTGTATCCATATCAGCCAAGGTAGGAAGGATACTCGGTGATGGCATCGAGATTGTCCCTGGTGATGAGCATTGAGACCAGCGTTCCACCGTCTTGTGAACATCCGCTGAGGCTAACGCTGATAATCGAGCAGGGACTGATTATCTTCTTTAGCTTTGCTTCGCTCCATCGCTTGTCCCTTTCCACCAGCTTTAGGTTCTTCTCATGCTCAGCTTCTGCAATAGAAAGAAGTTTAGCCTGAGCTTAGATAGCGTTCACCTTTTTCTTGGACTTTCTTTTGGGGAGAATCTTCGCAGCTAGCTGTCTTCAGTCTGCTTCTTCTGAAGCTCTAGCTCTTCTTCAGCCCGTAATGCCTCGAGTCTTTCAACTTCAGAAAGGAAGTCGAACTCACCACCACTAGAGGTACGAAGAGGAATTTTTACTCTAGTCTGGTTGAGTGACTCCTTTAGATGAGTCATCTGCTGGTTGGTAGGAGCATTGGAGACAGAGTGATCAGGGACCCACTCCAGTCGACCACAGGTGGTTGATAGAATTTGAAGTTGAAAGTTTGAAGTGATTACTACCTGAGAGGTAGAATCTTCAAATAAAGGTTGTTGAGGGATATTAAACAATACATTCAAGTTTCCTTCTTCAGCGACCACCTTGCCTTTTAACTTGGGGTCTTGGTTCCTTGATGGAGTAGATTCACCTTCCCTTTGCTCCCCCTAGGATGCAGAATCCCTGAGGGTGACTCCTTTGGTGGCGGTTGATGGCTTCTGGTATTTGATGGTAAAGTTATCTTCATCATCATCGTTGTCGTCACCATCTAGGTCACTTCCAAGGTCTGCGATGGTAGGGTCATCATCTTCATCATCATCTTCTTCGTCTTCATCATCATCATCATCACCACCAGCAGCAGTGATGGAAGGAGCATCATCCCTAGGGATGGCATCGACTACCGAAGCTGTCGTGATTACAGGAGTAGCAACCGCTTCAGCGCTAGGAGCCTCAGCTTCAGCTTCAACTGTAACAGATACTGGAGCAGCAACAGGAGAATAAGCAGCAACAACATCAGATTGTGCAGCAGCGTTGGACCTCATCTCCCCCTCTCAGGATAAGACGTGAGAGAATTGGCCAAAGAGTTCATCCAAGCGCTGATGCTGGAGAACCATCATTTCCTCTAACCTTGACAAAGCACTGGCTAGAGTTGTTGTTGCCTCACGCGTCTCATTGAGCTAGGCGCGATCATCAGCAGAGAAAGAAGGTGGGATCACTGGAGCTGGTTGACGAACATCATCCAGGATCAGTTGAAGAAGACCAGTCTGCTGAACGGCAAGAACCTGAGCATCGTCAGCCCTACTGGAGAGAGAGCAGCAATGGCGTTGGTGTTGGCTTGAACAGCTTCTTGGAGAGTCAGAAGGTGACTCTGAACTTCTTGAACGTCCGCTTGAATAGCTAAGAAGTTCGCATCAAGGTCAACCTGGCGGGGCATCTCTTGGTGGACTTCAGTTATCCTGTAGAGAACCGAATCAACAATGGGGAGGAGAAGTTTGATGTCAGATGCCATATCATAGTCATCATCAATCTCTTCATCCCCTCCATCTTCTTTCTCACCTCGTCCTCTTCCTCTTCTTCAGCATCTGGCTGATGCATAGAAGAAGGACTTGCAAGAGAGGAAGTGTGAGCAACAAAGGGCTCGAGGTTAGTAGAAATGAAAGGGTAGGAAGATGGAATACCTGAGGGGCCATCAATGACATCAAAAGGATTGTCACTGGCATGAGCAAAGATGTCCTCGAAAGGATGGTCATCTGTATGCTGAGGAGCATTGAGAAGAACAACCTCAGGTCCAGTGGTGTGTGTCTTAATGTCAGGGAGGACAGTCGTTGATACTTCATCGACACGTGTAAATACCAAAGAAGGAGGAGAAGAGAAAATGGTTGAGAAGAGACGTCGGTGTTCAGCGGTGGCGACGCTGATATTCACACCTTCAGTGATTTGGGTGTCTGAGGCGGTTGAGGTAGATGCCACTGATACGACAGTGATGGGAGGGATCACTGAAGAGCTAGGAGGGTTAGCTAAAGGCGCCTTGGGGTTAAGGCTAGTTTCAATAGCTGAAACTTCAGCCAGAGACGTGGCTGTCCCCTTTTTGGCCTTCTTGGCTCTTTGAGGAGAACCACGATTTGGTTGAGAGGGTCATTTTGAAGGGGTTTTGGTGGCTTGGCTGGACTCAGGGGGGTTTGCCCTTGTCCTGGCCACTTGAGGAGAAGAGGTAGGGATGGACACAATAGAAGTTAGCGCCACATCACTATCTCTCAGCTTATGATCCAGAATCCTGGATCCAAGCTTGGAAACCTGGAGGTTTCCTTCTGTGGAGTAATGATCTCCATAGATCTTCGCAAAGACCATCGAAAGGAACCTGGTGTAAGGCACCACCTTTTCTCGCTGGCGCTTGTTCCGCTTGAGCACCAGGTCATCAAAAATGACCGCAACATAATTTATATTGCGACACTGAATCGCAGAAACGCCTATGGTCAAGGCGATCCTAGAGGCCTGGTCCAGGCCTCCAGTTTTTCCACCCATGCACTGGATGAAATGAGAGAACATGTATTGCCAGACAGCTGACATCCTATTCTTCTTAATATTTGACAAGGACTTCATGGGAACATTTGAGTCCTTCTTTATTGGCCATTGATAGCCAATGGCGTCAAGACACTCGATGATCTCGGCCGTTGTGGGGTTGCTGTCGTAGGGGCCTTTGGGAAGGTGAAGAGCCATCTTCAAGGTGTTCACTCCAAACTTCACTTCCATGCGGTTGAAGGTGAAGTTGACCTGCTCAACTTGGCGTCCAGGCTTGACCTCGACATCGATGAGTTCAGCAGTAAACCAGAACTGCTGAAGAAGTTCTTTCACCATGATGGGTTCATGGTTGAGTGCGAAGCCCAGCGACGACTGTTTGAGGAAGTCGGCCGCTTCTTGGTAGTCCGCCTTGGATGAGGGGATATCCAACAAGGCAATGTGGTTGTTGGCCTTGAAGGATATCTCATCGAGAGAAAAGTTCACATTTTTGGCTGCCATCTATTTTAATAATTAGAATAAGATATATAGGTTGTTAGTAAAAACCAAGATTGTTTGAGAGAAGAATATAGAAAAGTTTTTGAAACAATAAAAACTTCTTTTGAAAAATTCTTAAAGAAGATTTAGGGGTTTTCAAGTAGAATGTGTATACAGAAACAAGATTATAATCAAGTAAGAGTTGATTAAATAATCTTTGTAGTTTAACATTTCAAGAGAACAAGTTTCGTGAACTTATTAAACTTATTTCTTATAACAGAAAATAAAGAAGATATTGACCTTTAGAGAATAGAGAGAAAAGGTCGAAAAGACTTTGAAGATTGAGAGAGTTCTTGCTTTTGAGAAATTCTTCCAGTGATTCATCTAAGAATTTTGAAAGCATAAAGAGAAAAGTGGAGAAGAAGTCTCATATTTATAGGTAGGAGAAGAGAGAGAAGGAATATGAGAGAGTGAAAAGACGACGGTTGGGGAAGTGGCCATGATGAAAAATGGCACGTTCCATCCATGACTGGATGGCCTTAAATGAGGTAGCATAATGACAGTACCTTTTTGCGTGTCTCAAAGCGTTGCACATAGTAAATAGAGAATGTCGTCATTAAGTGGGTTCATTAACTATTTTCTTTTAAAAACGAAGAGTTTTTAAAAAAAGCAAAGAGTCATACAGTGTTTAACTAAACACTGAAAAGACCGTTTAAAACATTTTATCACTGAAGATGAAAGACTTCAGTGAGGGTTTTAAGGCATCAACGTCAGTGATAAGAGAATCACTGAAACTGACATTTAAAAATAAACATGTTAATCACTGATCGAAAAGGTTCAGTGATCATTTTTGATTTTTAAGAGAAGTACAAAGATATACTTAAAGATATGGTCAGTGATAAAAAGATCACTGAAACTACCTTTTAAAACTTTAGTCACTGAATAGGAAAAGCTTCAGTGAAGGTTTTAAGTCGAAGAAAAGAGAAGAGTAATCATACCTGAGAGAGAATAGATATATTTACTCAAAAGTTCAGTGTCAGAGATGGAGCACTGAATCATTTCACTTACTAAGTGATGCTTAATAGTTGAAGATTAATCTTCAGTGTTTAACATACCCAATTCACTGATCAAGATGTTGAATCTTGTCTCATCAAGAGGCTTGGTGAAAAGGTCAGCGAGTTGATACTCAGTTAGAACGAAATGAAGTTCAATATCACCATTCATAACATGATCTCTGATAAAATGATATCGGATCTCAATTTGTTTGGTCTTGGAGTGAAGTACATGATTGTTTGGAATTGCAATAGCACTAGTGCTATCGCAATAGATAGGAACCTTTGAAAATTGAAGGTCGTAGTCTAGCAGCTATTTTTTCATCCAAAGAATTTGGGCACAACAACTACCAGCGGCTACGTATTCACCTTCAGCTGTTGATGTGGACATTGAGTTTTGCTTTTTGCTTGTCCAGCTCACTAACTTTCCACCTAGAAGCTGACAGCCTCCAGTGGCGCTTTTCCAATCAGTTTTGCAACCTACAAAATCACTATTTGAATAACCGATTAGGTCAAAACCTGAACCTTTAGGGTACCAAAGACCCATGTTAGGAGTTCCCTTATGATATCTAAATATGCATTTGACAACAATCAAATGGGATTCCTTTGGTTCAGCTTGATATCTTGCACATACGCATGTGAAGTACATGATAACAGGTCGGCTAGCTGTTAGATACAGCAGGGAGCCGATCATTCCTCTATAAACAGTAACGTTTACAGGCTTTCCATTTGGATCATTGTTGAGAGAGTGGAGGAGCCATTGGAGTCCTCATAGATGAAATGTTGGATAGATCAAACTTCTTCAGCATGTCATGAACATACTTACTTTGGTTGATAAAGATACCTTTATCTGATTGTTTGATCTGAAGACCTAAAAAGAATGTCAGTTCTCCCATCATGCTCATCTGATATTCTTTCTTCATGCGATCAGTGAACCGAAAACATAAAGAGGGTTTAGTGGAACCAAATATAATATCATCAACATAAATTTGGACTAGAATGATATGACCCTTAACTTTCCTAAGAAATAAGGTCTGGTCAATCTTTCCACAAGAGAATTTCTCAGAGATGAGAAATGAGGAAAGGGTATCATACCAGGCACGATGAGAAATGAAGCGGTATTTAGTGATTACAACCTGGTCAACATATGTGTGAAGACTGCACAAGCCTCAGTGAATGCTGAAGAGACCTCCATCGTTATTCCAGCATTCAGCGATCAAATAAAGCTTGCCATGCACAATTTTTTTTGTCTTGTCCTTCCATACACAAAGGACAAACCCATACCCTTTCAAGAGTATAGTACTGCACGGAGCTGACAAGTCAACTCTAGTGCCCACCAACTCCACGAAAGGATGTCTGCGCATGAATAGACAAATGTACTATTCACTGGTGCAAAGGACAAGCTTTCCTCTTAAAGCTTGATGCGTGTTCCAACCCTTCTGATTTGCATTTAATGCAATGGGTATAAATAACTAAGTGCTCTCTTAATGCAAGAGAGATCACACATCTATCAAAAGAACACATACACTTATCTTATTGCAAGTTAGAATCTCTCTCAAGAATTCTAAAGTACCCAAGAAGAACATATTTCTGTCTTTATCTTTTTGGTAAATCTTTTCTATTTGCTAAGTATATTTGTGTGTAATCTTAGATTGTTTTAGACAAGTTATCTTTACCTTTCCTATTTATGCAAACAATCTGCAAAAAATCTATATTGATTCTTCTTTACCAATATATATTTTTAAATACAAAAGTTCTCTGTGTTTGTATTCACCCCCTTCTACAAACCGTTTCTCTAAAACTCTTTTAGACCCGGCTGAGACCAACATGGTGGTACCCTATTGGGTCATATACAGAGCTATAGCTTGCGGTGGTACTCGGTTGAGTCATATATGGGGCTAGGTCTTGTGGTGGTGCTCAATGGAGCCGTATATGGAAACGAATGAATTTTGTGGTGAGACTCATCTATAGGTCAAGTATACACTAAGGTCATTAAAGAAATCTTGTGGTGGTGCTCATAGCAGCCGTATATGGGGATCCATGGCCCTAGGTGAAACTTGAGAACATTGATAAGTGGCTAACTTTGTGTTCCCGCCATATTTGATGGAATCGGGTCTCCTCCGTCACCGAAAGGTGTTGTTTTTGGGTACTTCGTTGCCTGCGCTTTTGGTGTTTTATAAATTTGGCTTTGACTACCTGATCGATGTTTCAAAGATTAAATCTTATACATGTTTTGAGCGAGTTAGGCATTTGATATTCATTAATATGGTTATATCAGTTGGAAGAAAATGAGATTTGTAAAAATGTCCTTTTGATAAATTATGTTTTAAAGGATGGGTCGTGGGCTAAAGGAAAAATATTCATTTTAACTCTTTTATGCCTTATATGATAAAACTCCTTTAACTTACTAGGCGTTTAGCCTAACACTTTTCTTATTGGCATGTATATCAGGTCTTAGAGAAAACTGAGTTGCGTATGGAGTGTTGTATAGAATCCAATAGGAAGGCTTAAAGGCGTTATCCGGTTTTAAAAAGTAGCAGATTTGGTGATATTAGTAACATCCGACTTATTCTGATTATGTTTAGGAACTAGGTAGTCCATTTAGAACTTTGATATGTATCTTGTTCTACTTTTGGATAAACTTTATGTAGTTTTTATATTAAAGTTGCTTCGTATTAAAAGAGTTTTAAAGTTTTAAATTTCCTGCTATTTTCTAAATTTTTAAAGGTATTATAATAACAAATACACATTCTTAACGAATCGTCTTTCTTCTTTATAATCAAAACTGATGCACCCCACAAAAGGCGTATTGACTCTGATAAAATTTTATCGAACAAATCTTTTAATTAAGACATCATTGCTTTCATTTCCGACAAAACTAATCGGTATGATGCACGAACTATAGGTGCGACCTCTAGTATCAAATAAAATATGAATTTCAATTGATCTGCCGTTTGGAATACTTGTAAAGTCATCTGGTATGACCTCTGAGAAATCACTGATTACCGATAAACTATCGATTTTACCCCTTTCTTTCTTTGCCTTAATCACTTATGCTAAGAAACTCTGACACCCTTTCTTAACACATTTTCAAACTTTTAACATAGAAATTAAACTAATATGTCGGTCTTGACGATCGTTGTATATGACAATTGGCCACTAACCGGTTAAATCAATAGGAATCTTCTTTTTGTCACAAACACTACTAGCCCAATTTCTTGCTAATCGATCCATCCCAATTGTAATATCAAATTCGTTCAGAGCAATAGAGAATGACTGAATCGATACTACACACCTATCCATATCTATATATCAACATCAAATACCTTACTAACCAACATCTGATTATCATTAGCCGTTTCAAATACTAAAGCATAACCCAACGACTTAGCCTTTACATGCGAATACCTAATAAATGAGGGAGGAACATAAGAACGATTGACATCAGAATCAACTAACACTTTAACATATATAAAATTTACCAAATGTACTTGTCATCATACCAGATATCTCTTTGATCTTTACCATAGTCATCTGAAATGCTCGCTCATTTGCTTTAAACTAATCAGTTTCCAAGCTTCTCACGTTTATAACAAGATTTGAATGTAAATTACACTCACCCCGATACATTTTACTACATTTGGAACAAGACCTATAAATAAATCTCTGATTCAAATGATTTTTAGCACACTTAAATCTTCTGAAATCATTTGAAGATTTGTCCCATTTTATTTTCCCACCCTCTATTTCATTTTATTGACGATTTTTTCCTTCTATCAATTCTGTGGCATTAACTGCAAACTGAAATGTAACTGGACTCATAACCATAACCAACCTCCTGACTTGTGACCTCAGTAAACACATATAATTCTACAAACAGGGACCTTTTCTAAAAATTTAGAAGTGTATTTTTACACTATTGTGTTCTTGTTCACATTACAAGAGTTCTTCTTCTATCACACTACCATATTTAAACAAAACTGATCTTTGAACACTTTTGAAAATTCTTTCTAATCCATACTTTTAGTAATAACTGGAAATTTCAAAATCATCATATATCCCATCGAACAATGTCTCTAATTTCAGTGTAGTCACAACAAAAATAAGTCTGTTCTCATCTAAACACATACTAATATCAAGATTAATTCTACTTCCCTCAGTCATTGCATAATGTTAGTAGGATTTGGCTCAGCAAAATAAACTAGAGGTTTACAAAAAAAAAACAATTTATAAGCACACCTTTCTGAACAATAATAACATATTGTGTCGAATCAGGTTGACTATCTAAAGAAATAACAATAGCAGATAATGACAACTCAAGTTGACAACCAGAAGAAATCGTCATAGGTTCATTTATTTAGGTTTCCCCGTTAGATTTAGAGTTCATAGTATTTACAAATTCAATTTTCTGAAGATGCCCCAATAAAATATCAGAGTAGACCGAAGTTACCTAATCTCGGTGGTCAAATCTTTCCAGATTATTTTTGAGCAGAAAATCCGCCATATCCAGATTAACGAAAACAATCCTTACTAAACCACGAAAAAAACTTGCCAATAAATAAATCATAGAATAAACATACTTTAATCACATTTTCAAATATAATAAGGTAGTCAAGTAAAAACATACATCTGTAAACTCATAAATACATTGGCCAAATGCTATTAAAATTTACCTTACATGCCGTTCTTTCTACCCATTATACTTAACATCTTGCGGGTTCTAAACATATAAGGGACATCTTAATATTCAATTAAGCATCTAATCAGATTTGATTAGTCAATAATTGCGGCTATTTAAAAAATATAGAGGTTAGTTTTGTAACATTTACAAATAGGCTGCAAATGGGTTCATATATGAACCTATGTAATTCAAGTATGAACTATAAATTTATATGTGAACTCGTGTAATTAATATATGAACTATATTAACTGACTCAAATATGAACCCGTGTGATTCACATATGAACTAATTATAAGGACTACGATATACGAGTTCCGTATCATCCAGAGAAAGCTAATGTAGTCGCCAATGCCTTTAGTCGTAAAAGCATTGGTAACGTATCGTGTTCAACTGTTCAGTCCCATATTGCTTCAGATCTAGAACATATGGTTATTACTTTATGTTATCGTGGTGGAGTTGAAGTTTTGGCTAGTCTCACGGTTGAACCAATTCTTGTATCTCGAATCAAAGAGGTTCAACAAGATGATGGAGAACTTTGGGTTATCTTAAAAAAGACTAAAGATGATTCGCAGTCCGATTTTTTAGTTGATGTTAAAGGTAGTATCTGGCTTTCTAATCGACTTTATGTACCCAATAGTGAAAAACTCAAAGAAGTAGTTCTGAGTGAAGCCTACAATTCACTGTCCTCGATTCATTCTCGATCCACTAAGATGTACCGAGATCTAAAACAGTACTTTTGGTGGAATGGTATGAAACGAGATATAGCAGAATACGTGGCAAAATGTCTTACTTGCTAGAAAGTGAAGATTGAACGTCAATGGGCTAGCGAATTGTTACAACCATTAGATATTCTAGTTTGGAAATGAGAACATATCTCTACGGATTTTATGACAGGACTACCGAAAACTCATAGATGACACAGTGCTATATAGGTAGTAGTTGACCGTTTAACAAAGTTGGCTCATTTCCTACCTATACATGCGAAGTACCCTATTAGTAAATTGTCCAATCTATTCCAATGTGAAATCATGAGATTGCATGCATGACAGTTTCTATCACATCAGATAGAGATCTTCGATTCATTTCTTGATTCTGGAAAAGTCTTCACCAGGCTTGGGGTACGCGATTGACTATGAGTTTATCTTTTCATCCACAAACAGATGGACAACTGAACGAACTATTCAAACTCTAGAATACATGTTATAGGCTTGTGCTCTTGAGTGGTCTGGTTATTGTGACGAGTCTCTATATCTTGTGGAGTTCGCATATAACAATAGTTGGAAAGCTAGTACCGGCATGGCCTTGTGTGAAGCTTTATACGGGCAGAGATGTAGAGCACCGATCTGTTGCAATGAGTGGGGGAATGAGCTATTGAAGGACCCGAACTTGTCCGGATTACTACTGAACAAGTCGAGACGGCTAGAAAGAAAATGAAAGAGGCTCAATCTCGGCAAAAAAGTTATGTGGACAAGCATCGAAAATATTTAGAGTTCCAAACGGGTGATCATGTCTTCCTAAAAGTTTCACCATTACGAGGTATTTATAGATTCAGAATCAAAGGTAAACTCAGTCGAAGATATATCGGACCCTTTGAAATACTTGAGCGAGTTGGAGAAGTGGCGTATCGCCTAGCGTTACCTCCTCAACTGTCACGTATCCATAAAGTTTTTCATATCTCGTTGCTCCGTGGATATCATTATCATCCTCTTCACGTGATTGATTATCATTTAAACAAACTTGAAAGAGATCTCTCTTATATTGAAGAACCAGAGGCGATAGTTAGTCGAGAAAAGAGGCAAATGCGACGAAGGTCAATACCATTCGTGAAAGTGTTATGGCGAAATCATTCCGAGAGGGAAGCCATATGGGAAACAGAAGAATCTATGCAAAAGGAGTACCCTTATCTCTTCAACTCATGTAAGTCCGTTAACCCTATCTAAATTTCAAGGTTGCAATGTTCTTTTTTAGAAGGGAAGGATTATAATATCTGTGTTCCGTTAACTCGAACAAATTGGGTTAATTGAATTTTTGGTAGAGTTATGCATAACGTGTTTGTACTCTATGCTTATGTGAATTGTACTGTATTCAAATAAAAATCAGTAATTTTTGAAGAGTTAAAATCTTCAAATGGTAAACTTTATATATATATATATAGTATATATAATATATATATATACACATATAATGAGAGTAAGTTAGCGTTGATGAACCACCTCAATTTCTCTCATCTCTCTCTCTCTCTAAAACTCTATACTTTCTCTCTAAAAGTTCTCTCAATTTATTAAGGTAATTGAGGTAAAAATTATATATTCGAAATCCACTCTTCGAACACTTCTTAAAGGTATAAATTTATTTCGTTTTTATTAGGGTGTTTATGTTAGGGTATTTGAGGTTAGTTTATAATTGTGTATGTGATTTATATATGAATTAGTATTTACAATTTATGATTAAGTACATGTTTTGGAATGATGAGATTGGCTAAAATGTTGTAGAAAGAAAAATGGTAAATTATGGATTCAATATAGTTAGATTGGGTATATAAGATTAACGCATATTAAGTGCTTGGTTAAATGTCTAAAAGAGTAAAATTGTATGGTCAAGCTTAGAATTATAATCATTAAGATTCTTTGTGGTATTTACTATGTTATGATATGTTTAGCACATTTAAATGTTGTAAGTCATTGAAGTTGGGGTCATAAAAGTGAGTTGGGGAAAAATATGGAAATCGGAATTTTGGACAACTTCAAGTCCAGTACTTTGACAGTGTATAACTCATAATCCGTAAATTGGAAGAAGCTCATATTTTGAAGTTAGAAAAACTTTATTGCATAATAAAACTTTCATGAAGGGTCTAAAAGCCAGTTATGACTCTAAGGATGCATTTGGTACACAAAATAGGGTGGGACAGGACAGAACACATTTGTCCCATGTTTGGCGTGTCCTTATGTGGAACAAAATGGAACTAAATAGAACACACATCAGACAGGTGTGTTCACCATTACCCCCTAGAACTAAATTAAACAAGGAAATATTTGACAACTATACCCCTGAAAACCTAATAAGCGTCCACCTCCCTAAGAGACTTAATACGCTCACAACAGAACCGGCCTTCATACTCGTCTCCTTCAACTCGACCTTCATACTCAGTCTCTTTCATGTCGGCCTCCATACTCGTCTCCTCTCAGGTAATTAACATCTCCATACTCGTCTCCTTCAATAGTGATCTTCATCTTCATTGAAATCGATCTCTACTATTTCTAAAGATGGTTACAACAATTAACATTCATATTCATCTTCATTGAAATCGATCTCTACTTTTTACAACAATTAACAGTTATCTTCATTAATTGAAACTAATATCGATTGATGCATCTCTTTTTATTAGGGTTTGCCATTTGTTGCTTCTGCATATTGGGTGTTGGTGCAATATGTTCTTTTTGTTGTGTTTTGACAAATATGAGGTTTTTTTCTCCTCAATTAACAGTCATCTTCATTAACCTATATTTTCCCTTTGACAAAATTATAATCCTTGAACTGATATGAAGATGTTATGGTTTCATCTTCAACCTAATTTACCTGCAAATACAAGTACTAGAGTATTAGATCTTCCCTTTGAATTTTTTTTAATCCTTGAACTGATATGAATCTATTTTGGTTTCATCCTCTACCTAAAATCTGTCTTGGTTTTAATCCTTGAACTGATATGAATATGTGCTTGTACTTAGCACTCATATGAATCTGTGCTTGTACTTAAGACATATATGAAAGGTTGCAAACACATTATAAGGACTTATATGAATTTGTTTCGGTTTCATCTTCAACCTAAAATATGTTGGTTTTAATCCTTGAACTGCTATGAATATGTGCTTGTACTTAGGACTGATATGAATGTGAGTTTTTAATTATGGTGTTTAAATATTTTGATTCATGAGTGTGAGCTTTTAATTAATATTTATTTTAGATATTTTTTTTGTATTTTTAAATAGTATTTATTAACATTTATATTTATTATTTAGTGAAAAACACTAAACAACTCATTGGGGGTAAATTGGTTATTGTAACTAGTTCTGTCATGTCTTAACAAATGCACCCAAGTGGCTTAAAACAATGTGTTTTTGGGGCTGTTTGCATTGTATTCAGGATTAATCTGTTGTTTTGTAACATTTATATAAAATAGATGGATTATCTAAATGAGATGATTCCAAAAGTAATAGACTCGCATGATATCAAAGTGCAACTTTCGTTCTGACAATATAATCTGGATTGGTCTCTAAGTAGGGTAAAAAACGCTTAAAAAGAAGAGGCACAGAAGTAGTTGGATCAAAAGTGCATAAGGTTGTCCTTCGTGAAGTCTACGTTGTTTAAGTACATTAAGACATAAGTAATTTTATTAGAATAATTATGTTACGGTTTTATGCCTTGCAAATAGTAACCCGTTTATGCATTCGTTAGGCACGCGGGTAAGTCAAACTTGATCATGAATTCCGTTTGATCATGCGTTAAATATCAAATTCGGTTAAGGTATGGATATCATACCTCACTTTATACAGGGATAACCATTTGTACAAGCCTTCCTAATCCGAATACATTGATTTCAAATTCTCATTCTGCTCATGAAATGCTATTGAGCTTTTGTCTCCTTTCGAAATATGATGTACATATTTATTTGGAACATGGATCATTTTGATCACTTGACTTGTTAGATTGTACCTATTGTGAACCATTTTACTATAGAATCAATATTGGGGGCACCGATATTGAGATGTTTCCATGGTGGCTAAAACAATCATTGCATCCTTACTTATATAGTCCTTAAAGGTGGACTTCATTATGTACCGGTCAAACAGAGGGTGTATGGATCGATCCTAGGAACCATTATCGGATTATAAATTGTGGCCATGGTTAAATCCACAAAGAGGATTTTTGTGTTATGCTCGCACCTCTTTCTCACTCATGCCCGAACGGACTGATCATCCTTTGGGAACAACGCGTCCTCGTGATGCGGTTTGGTCTTGGGACCCTTCACATGCCTTCGGGGCATTTTGACTTTCTTTTGGATTATCAATTAACGTTATAAGTTACTTTTGGATTTGCTATCTCATATTCATTATTTAGTTATTATTATCCGTTCATTGAGCATTAATCTCAGCCGATATTTTCTTGTCCTCGGCAGGTACATGACTTAGCAGAGATTTTGGAATGAGAGCTACAGACATGACAATACTAAAGATAACCCATTACGTCATACTTTTGATGACTAATGTAGATATACTAGTATTTTTGGAACCGTATTTTGAGACACATTATCTCCATTTGTGGTTATGTAATTATCTTTTGGTAAATTATTAGTTGTTCTGTTTTATATAATGCATTGAACTTTTTTATACCAATTGTGGCATCTCCCGTCTTTAACAACATGGGATGAGGGTGTTACACTTTTCTTTCTTTGCATCAATAAACATAGGCCAAGAAACTCTGACAACATTTCCTTACACATTGGCAATTTGTATCATAGAAATCAAACTGGTCTGTCGATCTCGAAGGTTGTCGTAAATCAAAACTGGTCCCTTACCGAGTAAGTCAATATGAATCATTTTTTATTACACACAACACTGACCTGATTACTTGCCAACCACTCGATTCCTACAATCGCATTTAATTCTTTTAAGACCATCGAGAATAACTAAATTAGTACCACACACCTATCCACATCTATATTACAATCATCAATTACCTTAATAACCCAGCCCGATTATCATTAGCAATTTCAATTGCTAAATAATGACCCAAACTTAGGTTGTACCTATGAGCATCCACTAAACGAAGGAGAAATATACAAACAAATTGCACCTAAATCAACTAACACTTTGACATCTACCAAGTTTACCAAAATATACTTCTCATCGAATATGATGTTTCCTTGGTCTCAACCATCGTCATCTAAAACACTTCTCCTTTGCTTTAAACTAGTTATACTTCGGGGCTTCTCCATGACTCTCTTGACCACTCTCAACATAATTCATTCCCTGACCCCTCAATTGTGAACATTCTGGTCTGAGATGAGCCGAAGAATTACAATGATAACACAACCTTGTAACTCAACATTGTTTGCGACCTGACCCGATCTCCCACATGTAAGACTAGACTTTAAATCCATAGTATACGCACCCTGAAGCATCCTATATGACATTTAGGACATAGCCTATCAATAAATCTATGATTCACACTATTATCAAATCTAGCAAACTTTAATCTTCTAAAATCATCTGATGATTCGTCCCATTTTCTTTTCCCATTGTCTATTTCATTTACTGCCGATTCTTTTCTTTTTCTGTTATTTATGCAACATCAATTGCAGACTGAAATGAATACAAATTCACTGTTATTACCAATTCTCTGAGATACATTTTCAATCCCCAGATATATCTTACTATTATGTGGGCCTTTGTAGACGCATACAATTCTACAGACTGGGACTTTTTTTAAAAATATTGAAGTATATACGTCTGACCAAACATATTATCCTCTTCTGATCTTAGAAACTCTTCCCCTACCTGTTTGTTACGACCATTTTCGAACAAAACTGATCTTTCAACTCACTCGTGAAATCTTCCCAAGACATCCCCTAATCAATATTTAAACCTTTGAAAGACATTACAGTATCGCACCAAAACAATGCATAAAATTTCATTACAGTCACAACAAAATAACCCTTTCTTCATTTAAACATTTATTGATATCGACATTACTTCCATTTCCCTTAATCATAACTTTAATAGGATCCTGCTCAACAGAATAAATCTTAGGTTTACAAACCAACACACTATATAAGCACACTCTCTTTGAATAATAATAATGGGAAACGGTATCATATCAGGTTGACTATCAAAACAAATAGCAGTCGGTTCATTCACTTTGGCTTTCTAGTTAGATTAGGAATTCATAATATTTTTTATTTTGATATTTTGATAGTGCCTCAAGAAAATTTCAAAACAGCCCGAAGTTAACCATTCTCAACGGTCAAATCTTCGTGGATTGTTTTTGTACGAAGAATTCACCCTATCCGAATTAACGGATCCAATTCTTAGCAAATTATAAAAAAGACTTGTCATTTATTAAATCATATAATAAACAAACTTTTATCACATTCCCTAAATAAAACAAGATTTTCAAGTATAGACATGCACCTGTAACTCATATATACATTGACCAGATGCAATTTGAATTTACCGTACATGTCGTTCTTTCTATTTGTTTTATTTAATACGCAATAGGTTCTAAACATATCAGGGACATCTTAATATTCAATAAAACATCTAGTTTAAGTCTAGGTATCATATTGAATACCTAAATCCTCTAAACTCGGGATCTAATACTAATTGTAACAACCGACAATTCTACATAGCATATAACACATAACTTTTACATAACACGCCACATTGGGGCTACAAATTGGGTCATTTTCAACATAAATATACACCTTCTTGAAATAGCACACAAAATTTTTGCTAATAAAATCTTAATACAAAACATTTGCATAAAGCAAAAGATCAAAAGCAAACTTCCATATATTCCTCAACGGGATTCACATAAAACAGTCGAACAGATAATCTCACAACTTTCCTTTTTTCCTTTATCATTTAAACGCAGTTGTCCTGAAATACATATTTTTTAAACAAAATAAAGGTTTGATAATCCTAGTTTCAATTAGGTAACAATGAATTAAACAATCAACAACAATAATCTAGAGATCAAATCATCATGTATATTGATAAACTCTCTCAATACATGGATCACTCTCTAACTTCCCTCTCTAGAGTGTATTATTATGAGTTCTTTCTCTATGTATCTGACTAACAATTACCATTACAAGCTATTTATACTATTGACTAATTACAAAGTCAAATTACAATTAAGCTTTATGTTGATTAATCTTGACATGTTGACTTTATGCTTTGACCCCTTCAGTCTTCAATGCTCGGTGATCTTGGATACAATAATATTTGACCTAATAATCTCCCCTTTGTATTCGAGATCACATTCTTAAAAAAACAAATCCCTTTATCTTCACTTCAACAGATCTTTGAAATAAACAATCCCCCCCAATGAAGACAATAAGATTTTATCAACCTTCAAATAAGACGAATCTGAAAAAAAACAATCTCCCCTTCTTAACAAATATATTCTTCAGATCAAAATATTCACGCTGAATTCACCTTAAAATAATCTTCAATTGTCAACAAATCTTCAAACAAATCTCTTAAAACAATAGACAAGCTTTAGACATTTAGCCTTTAAGCTTTGACAATACATGTACTAAGTTTATCACCTTTATATCATGAAAGAATCCAACTTTGTCAACAAATTTTTTCAAACAACTTTGATTCTATCATCCAAAGAATCTTTCATAGACTAATCAACACCAGTCAGGTAGTCAACATCAACTTCTTCAAATCAACATCAATCTTTCTCTTCAACATAATCACTTGAAATTTAACTTTCCCTACACATATGTGTTGGTCCTGTTACGGTCTACAAGATATGTATAACAGTTTGTAGAAAGGGGGGAATGAATACAAACACAGTATTTTCAAATTTAAAATATATATTGATAAGAGAAGATCAATACAGATTTTACAAGATTGTTTGCAGAAAGATAAGGTAAGAAAAACCTATCTAAACAATCTAAAGTTTACACACTTAATCTTAGCAAATAAGAAAATATTTGTTGTTAAAGAAATAGAAGAAAGCAAGTTCTGTCTGGAAGAGCACTTGGTTAGAATACAATGAAAGGGATTCTAACTTGCTCTTGAAGATGAGCGTATTTGTTCTTAGATGTTTATTCTTTTACTTAAGCGCAAGAAAGCTCAGAGTAAGGTTTAGAGTAAGAGTATCTCTGCATGGAGATAGAACACATCTATTTAAACCCGTTGCATTAAATGCACATTTAATGCATCATGGTAGGGTTAGAACGCGTGTCAGGCCTTAAGGAGAATGCTTGTCCTTTGCTACAGTGAATAGTACAAAATTCTATGCATGAGCAGACATCCTTTCACAAAGTTGGTGGGTAATAGAGTCAACTAGTCGCTTCCGTATCGTACTAACTTTTAGAAAGGGTATGGGTTTGTACTTTGTGTGTATAAGGACAAGATAACAACAATCGTGCTTAACAACCTTTTTTTGATCACTGAATGCTAGAATAACCTGGAGGTCTCTTCAGCATTCGCCGAGGCTTGGGTAGTCTTCACACATATGTAGACAGGTTTGTAATCACTGAATATCACTTTAGATCACATACTCCCCAGTCTCTAATCTTCAGTTTCATTCTTCGACTTTTGCTGAAGGTTCTTTGGTGTGAGTGTTGTCTTCTTGAAGTATCTCTGTCGCTGATTGGATTTACAATACAAGTTCTTCAGCGATCACTGAACAGACTCGGTGTTGATCGTTGGAACTAAAAACACATAAACATAAATACTTCGTATAAGAAAAAAGGGATTATCATCAAATCACTAAGAAAGAGGATCAACAATCTCCTCCTATTTGATGATAACAGGACAACATAAAGAAGGTTGTCTTATCAACTAATAGTAAGGAAAAGTAACATATAAAATACATGTCCCTTTTAACTATTTTGGGATCTTTTTCAGTGAGTCAGTCTTTACTTGAAGAATTTTCTTATGTTATATTTAAGAAAAGTCACAAGAATAGAAACTGAAACTGAAAGCTTATTCACTAATTTATAGATTGTCAGTGAATGTGAAAAGTAACACTGTAACTCATAGACTCGTGTCCTTATTACTTTTTTCAGGGATCTTTTTCAGTGAAGTACGAGAAACAGTTATATTATATTCATTGAAAATATTACAAGTTGTTCAGTACATGTCTAATGCTTACAGACTATAAGATTAATCACTGAAAGTGGACATAGTAAGTAGATTACAAAAGAAAATGTGGACAATAATACAATGAAAGATAAACTAGTTTAGGATGTTCAGATTGATGTAGCCAGGTACATCTTCTCCAAGGTTCTTTCGACGTAGGAACTCTCTTCGTATCTTTCGGTCTACAGCTTTTCCTTGCAAGATATCATCTACCTAGAACATTAGATAAATCAGATGTCCCATTGGGCATAGATGTAGCTCAGACCTTCTTTGAAATCTTACTTCACCTTCATAGTCAAGGAATATAACTCCTAACTCAGGTTTGAAGTGTACAGAGTTGGTATATAGGGACCCTTCTCTGGCATATCAAGATTCAACATATTGATGTCTATACTCTTATATTCCTTCAGGACTTCATCTAAGGAGAACCTTTTTTCATGTTCGTTCCTCAGGGATGGTCCATCATTAGGACTAGAAAGTCTTTTCTTCCTTCCACCTTTCTTCAGAGATGGCCTGTCAGGGACTGCGACATACCTGAACATCCTTTTGATAAGATCATTGATGATGTGTTCGATAATCGACTTATGTCTAGACTTGGATCACTAAATGGCTTGCCTGATCTCCAGCCATTCATTGTGTCTATAGTGGCTAAGGTAGGAAGGGTACTCGGTAATGGCGTCGAGATTGTCCCTGGTGATGAGCATTGAGACAAGAGTTCCACCGTCTTTGGATCATCCACTGATGCTGATGCTCTTAATCAGGTGAGGAAAAATTCTCTTCTTCAGCTTTGCTTTGCTCCAGCACTTGTCCCGCTCAGCCAGCTTCAGGTTTTTCTCGTGCTTAGCTTCTGCAAGAGAAAGAAGTTTAGCTTGGGCTTTTGGACATCATTCACCTTCTTTTTGGACTTTCTCTTTGGGAGAATCTTTTCAGCTAGTGACTTGATCAGCTTTAGGCTGTCTTCAGTTTGCTTCTTCTGAAGCTCTAGCTCTTCTTCAGCCTTTAACGCCTCAAGTCTTTCAGCTTCTGAAAGGAAGTTAAACTCACAACCACTAGAGGTACGAAGATAAATTTTTACTCTAGTCTGGTCGAGTGACTTCTTTAGCTGAGCCATCTGCTGGTCGGTAGGAGCACTAGAGACAGGGTTTTCAGGGACCTACTCCAGTCGATCACAGGTAGTAGATGGAATATGAAGCTGATAAAGTGAAGTGACTACTAACTGAGAGGTAGAGTCTTCAAATAAGGGTTGAGGGTTTTTGAACAATACCTTCAGGTTCCCTTCTTCAGCGACACCTTTGCTTTTCAACTTAGGGTCCTGGTTCTTTGATGGAGCGGACTCTTCTTCCCTTTGCTCCCCCTGGGATGAAGCATCCCTGAGGGCGACTTCTTTGGTGGCGGTTGTTGGTCTTTGATACTGGTTGGTGAAGTCATCTTCATCATCGTCGTCATCATCACCATCTAGGTCACTGTCGGATTCTGGAAGGTCGGGTTTATCATCTTCATCATCATCACCAGCAACAGGTGCAGAGGTGATGGGAAGATCATCATCCCTAGGGATGGCATCAACTTCCTCAACTATAACAGCTTCACTAGAGGTTGGGATTGCTTGGGCAACCTCAGCTTCAACTTCAGCTTCAACTATAGGAGCTTCAGCTTCAGCTATGAAGATTGTTGGAGCAGTAGATGGTCCAACAGCGTTGGACCTCATTCCCCCTCTATGGCTAAGACTTGGGAGTATAGGCCAGAGATTTCATCCATCCACATGTTGATGCTGGAGAACCATCATTTCCTCTAGCCGCAACAGAGCACTGGCTAGAGTTGTCGTTGCTTCACACGTCTCATAGAGCTGAGCGTGGTCAACAGCAGAGAAGGAAGGCAGGATCACTGGAGCTAGTTGACGGACAACATCCAGGATCTGCTGGAGAAGCTTCATCTGCTGAAGAGACTAAGCCTGATCGTCATCAGCCTTGCTGGATAGAACAACGATGGCCTTAGTGTTGGCATGAACAACCTCTTGTAGAGTCGAGATCTGATTCCTTACTTCTTGAACATCTGCCTTGACAGTTGAGAGGTCCGCATCAAGATTTGCCTTACGAGGCATCTCTTGGTGAACTTCAAACATCTTACAAAAGACGCTATCAACGGCTGGGAGAAGAAACTTGACATCAGACGCCATGTCATAATCCTCATCATCTTTGCCGTCTTCTTCCCTCTCTTCCCCGTCTTCTTCCTTTTTTTCTACATCCATAAGTTGGGGCGTAGAAGAAAGACCTGCAAGAGATGGAGAGTGAGAATATAGAAGCTCAGGGTTAGAAGAACTAAAGGGATAGGAAGATGTAATACCTGAGGAACCATCAGTGACATCCAAAGGATTGTCACTGGCTTGCTCAATGATGCCCTCGAGAGGATAGGCATCTATAGGCTGAGGAGCCTCGAAAGGAGCAACCTCGGGTCTAGTGGTGTGTGTTTCATCATCAGGTAGGACATTCACTGATGAATCATAAACAAGTGTAGAGACCAAAGAAGGAGGGTAAAAGAAAATGGTTGAAGAAAGAGGTGGGTGTTTAGTGGTGGTGGCGCTGGTATTCACACCTTCAGTGATTTGAGTCACTGAGGCGGTTTGGGTAGGTGCCATTGATACGACAGTGATTGGAGAGATCACTGAAGAGCTTTGGAGGGTAGTTGAAGGTGTCTCGGGGTTAAGGCTAATTTCAATAACTGAAACCTGTCGAGAGGTCTCAGCCAGAGATGTGGCTATCCTCTTTTTGGCTTTCTTGGCTCTCTAAGGAGAACCAAGAGTTGGTTGTGAAGGACATTTGGAGGAGGTTTTGGTGGGTGGGCTAGACGTGGGGGGGGGGGGTTTCCCTCGCCTTGACCACCTGAGGAGAGGAAGGAGAGAGCGGCACTAGAGAAGAGAGTGCAATGTCTCCATCCCTGAACTTGTGATCCAAAATCTTGGATCCAAGCCTACACACCTGGAGGTTTCCTTCCTTGGAATATTTTTCTGCAAATATTTTTGCAAAAACCATGGAGACGAACTTAGTGTAATGCACCACCTTTTCTCGCTGGTGCTTGTTCAGCTTTTGCACCAGGTCATCAAAAATGACCGCAACATAATTTATATTGCAATGCTGAATCACATTTATGCCAATTATCAGGGCTACCCTGGAGGCCTGGTTTTGTCCTCCAGTCTTTCCACCCATAGACTGGATGAAGTGAGAAAACAGGTATTGCCAGATTGCTGACATCCTGTTTTTTTCAATCTTCGACAAGGATTTCATGGGAGCATTTGAGTCCTTCTTCATTGGCCATTAATAGCCAATGGCATCGAGACATTGAATGATCTCGGCAGTGGAGGGCTCATTGTCAAAGGGACCCTTGGGGAGGCGAAGAGCAATTCTCACGGTGTTAACTCCGAATTTCACGGTCATGCGATTGAACGTGAAGGTGATCTGTTCAACTTGGTGGCCATTCTTGTCTTTAAGATCCACCACTTCAGCAGTGAACCAGAACTGCTGGAGAGCCTATTTAACCATGGCGGGCTCATGGTTAAGAGCAAAGGCAAGCGGCGACTATTTGAGGAAGTCGTCCGCTTCCTTGTAGAAAGCCTTGTTCAAAGGGATGTCTAACAAGGCAACATGATTGTTGGCCTTGAAAGACACTTCATCAATAGTAAAACCTACATTCTTGGCAACCATATGTTTTTAGTAAGAAAAATAAGATAAAACAGTGTTAGATAAACCAAGATTTGTGTATAGATTTAAGTTTTTGAACAACAAAAACTTCTTTTGAAAAATCCTTGAAGAAGGATTAGGATTTTTCAAGTAGAGTGTGTTGAAATGTGATTACAACCAAGAAGAAGGTGGAGTTGATAATCATTTTTGTTTGTTGTTTAAGAGAACAAAGTTCCGAAAACATTAAACACATTTCTCATAAAATTAAAGAGCAAGAAAAGAAGAGGTATATCGACCTTAGATGTTTGAGGAGAAACGGTCTTAGAAGAAATTTGAGAGATGTTCTTACTTTGCAAAACGGCAGAGGTTCGTCTTGATATTTTGAAAGCGTAAAGAGAAAAGTGAGAGAAGTCTCATATTTATAGGTAGGAGGAGAGAATGGATAGGAGAGAGAAAAATGTGACGGTTGAGGAAAGGTGCCATGATGAAAAAGATGGCACGTTCTCATCCATGATTGAATGGCATTAAATGAGGTACAGTGCTTTTTGCGCATCTCAAAGTGTTGCGCATTGTAAATAGGGAATGTTGTCATAAAGACGGTTCATTAACTATTTTTTTTTAAAAACGAAAAGGTTTTTAAGAAAACGAAGAGTCATTTAGTGTTGAAAGACACAGTGAAAAGAAATTTTAAAACATTTTGATCACTGAAGAGAGAAAAACTTCAGTGATAATTTTAGGACTTCAGTGTCAGTGATAAGAGAATCACTGAACCTGACATTTAAAAACATATGAATCACTGAATAGGAAAGATTCAGTGATCATTTTGATTTTTAAGAAAATATAAGTATAAAGGAGAAGAGGAAGAAGAGGAGGAAGAAGAGGAGGAAGAAGAAGAGGAGGAAGAAGAAGAAGAGGAAGAAGAAGAGGAGAAAGAAGAGGAAGAAGAAGAGGAGAAAGAAGAGGAAGAAGAAGAGGAAGAAGAAGAGGAGGAAGAAGAAGAGGAAGAAGAAGAGGAAGAAGAAGAAGAGGAAGAGGAAGAGGAAGAAGAGGAAGAGGAAGAGGAAGAGGAGGAAGAAGAAGAAGAAGAAGAAGAAGAAGAAGAAGAAGAAGAAGAAGAAGAAGAAGAAGAAGAAGAAGAAGAGGAAGAAGAAGAAGAAGAAGANAGAAGAAGAAGAAGAAGAAGAAGAAGAAGAAGAAGAAGAAGAAGAAGAAGAAGAAGAAGAAGAAGAAGAAGAAGAAGAAGAAGAAGAAGAAGAAGAGGAGGAGGAGGAAGAAGAAGAAGAAGAAGAAGAAGAAGAGGAAGAAGAAGAAGAAGAAGAAGAAGAGGAAGAAGAGGAAGAAGAAGAAGAAGAAGAAGAAGAAGAGGAAGAAGAAGAAGAAGAAGAAGAAGGGATTTCAGCTGTAGCATCTTCAGAGCTCAAAGCTAACAGAGAGCTTTTCATTTCTTTGGAATCTTTGACTAGATTCCTTTTCAGCTGACGAGATTGCTAATGATTAAGCAGAATCTCGTAGAGAGTATAGAGAGAAAGAGAGGACATATCACTGGACATCTTAAGACACATGGAAAGATGTCCCATGACTCAGAAAGACATTCCAGAAACATAGTTAAAGTTTCAGAGTTGGAATATTCCCTGCCTACAGTCCTAAGATCAATAAGAAGACAATTAAAACATTAATGTACTTCAGACAGTGTCTCAGTCTTTCCACAGAGAAAGCTTTCATACTGCCTTACTAAATCAATCTTCTTTGATTCTTGAACCTGAGAGGTTCCTTCATATTGAACACAAAGAGTGTCCCACATAGATTTAGGAGTCCTGAGTTTCATCACTGAGTGATAAACCTCGTCAGGAAGAGACATAGATATTATAAACCTAGCATGAGTGTCTATAGCTATTTTTTCTCGTCTTCATCGCTCCATTGATGAGGGAGCTTTGAAATCTGCCGTTCAGGAATCGCAGCAGTTGTAGCTGTTTTAGGAACAGCCGGAGAAATAGCAAATGGTACATATGGTCCATTTTCTATATAGTGTGGAATTTCAAGATCCACACCTTCCAGAAAGAGGGACATCCGATTCTGCCATAGACTAAAGTTGTCTCGGATGAATTGGGGAGGTTTTGCAAGGGAGTCATTGTCTTGAACGTGGGTGTTTGTGTTTTGTAAAGTCATTTTAAAAGCAATAGAATTATCTAATAAAGGAGATAAAGTAATGCAGAAAAACAACCAAATAACTACAGACGATAGAACACTGCTCTGATACCACTTGTTGGTCCCGTTAGGCTCTACAAGATGTGTATAACAGTTTGTACAAGGGGGGATGAATACAACATAGTATTTTCAAATTTAAAATATATATTGATAAGAGAAGATCAATACAGATTTTACAAGATTGTTTGCGAAAAGATAAGGTAAGAAAAACCTATCTAAACAATCTTAAGTTTACACACTTAATCTTAGCAAATAAGAAAAGATTTGTTGTTAAAGAAATAGAAGAAAGTAAGTTCTGTTTGGAAGAGAACTTGTTAAAATACAATGAAAGGGATTCTAACTTGCTCTTGAAGATGAGCGTATTTGTTCTTAGATGTGTGTTCTTTTACTTAAGCGCAAGAAAGCTCAGAGTAAGGTTTAGAGTATGAGTATATCTGCATGGACATAGAACACATCTATTTATATCCGTTGCATTAAATGCACATTTAATGCATCATGGAAGGGTTAGAACGTGTGTCAAGCCTTAAGGGGAAGGCTTGTCCTTTGCTATAGTGAATAGTACAAAAGCATATTCATGAGCAAACATCCTTTCACAAAGTTGGTGGGTAATAGAGTCAACTAGTCGGCTCCGTACCGTACTAACTTTTAGAAAGAGTATGGGTTTGTCCTTTGTGTGTATAAGGACAGGACAAAAACAATCGTGCTTAACAAGCTTCTTTTGATCGCTGAATGTTGGAATAACCCGGAGGTCTCTTCAGCATTCGTTGAGGATTGGGAAATCTTCACACATATGTAGACAGGTTTGTAATCACTGAATACCGTTTCAGATCACGTACTCGCGAGTCTCTAATCTTCAGTTTTAGTCTTCGACTTTTGCTGAAGGTTCTTTGGTGTGAGTGTTGTCTTCTTGAAGTATCGTTGTCGCTGATTGGATTAACAATACAAGTTCTTCAGCGATCACTGAGCATACTCAGTGTTAATCGCTGGAACTGAAAAACAGAAACATAAATACTTTGCATAAGAAAAAAGGGATTATCATCAAATTATTGAGAGAGAGGATCAACAATATGATCTCTTGTTAGCTCCCTCTGACCACTAACACATGTTATAAATATCTTTGATAATATTTTCTCTTCTATTCTTTGATATGTCTTTAGTATTATTTCTCCCCCTCGTGATGATTATGATAATCCTAAACATCACGAACAAGCAACTTCAGGTAATCTCTCCCTTTACACAAATCAAAATTTTATCTCCTTCTCAAAAAAATATCTTTGTTTCAGAACAAATATTCTCCCCTCCCCCTTAAAAATAGATCTTTTCCATCACAAGCAATCTCTCCCCCTTGAAAATTAGGTAATCATCTAACATACAGAAGCACGTTTAGCAGCTCTTAGCACTTCAATTAAAACGAATTCAATTAAATGGCCAATTATCAAAGTTGACGATTATTAATCTCTGATTGGACTTCCAGTTATCACTGAAATAAAGTTATTAAACTAACTTCTCAAACTGTTTATGAATAATCACAAAAGATATGTAATTTAAATCACAAAGACTCGTAAATGTGTCAATAAAATATCATTCAGGTATAGCTGGCCCAATAAGCTCAATGTGCACATAATATGAAGTTTGAAGACCGAAGGTATGTCTTCTTGTTTCAATATCTAATGCAATGAAAAATAGATAGACTATAAGTTAATTCTCCATCATATGTGAAACAAGCACCTTTTGTTAAATACTTGAGTAGCTAGGTGGGTACACGAGTAGTTGACACTGGGTTCATGTCTGTTTCAATATTCATCTCCAAATAATGAGAATGAAAAAATTGTGTGGCTACCTTGTTAATTGTATTGATTTACAAAGGATTATATTTATTTCTTTTAAGTCCTGTCACACTTTCACCATTTCCTTTTAACTCACAAGCACTCACTCTCTCAACCTTTTATCTCATTCACACCCTTTCAAAATATATCTAACCTATGGATGTGCTTCACGGGTAGGTCCTTCCAGTTATGGATAGACCATTGAAACTTTTATTCTTAGCTCTTAAAAAATATTACACGTTCAAAGATATACTTTGATTCTCGGGAAAAACAATGAAGAATGATTCTTGAACTGATGTATTCAGGAGTCAAAACAATGAAGTGCAGGTTCTAAACTGATGTGTTTAGAAGCTAAAACAAATATAGTGAGAGTCCAATATCAATCAATCTTCCTTAAATCTTCAAGAATAATGGCAGATCTGTATTTTCTATTAAGAACTTAGAAGGAGTAGAGAGCGAGAAAGTCAACTCAACAAATCTAGTCAAACTTTATAAAATGTATCAGATATTACAAATGAGAATCCTACACTAATTACAAAGGCAAACACCCTTTTTATAGGGTCAAACTACAAGACAAAGTCAAAGTCAAACATCTCTAATAAAAGTCAAACACGATGACTTTTATACAATTATAGACAAAATTAACTTTCAAGACGAATACAATTATACACTGAATTTCATTCCTAACATTCTCCCCCTTTGTATTCAGACTTGAAAAAATTTGCGCGCTTTGAGTCTCGTTTGAACTTTGTAGCCTTAAGCACACTATGTCTTCTTCAAAAACCAACTTCAACTCAAAATCTTCAGACAATCATTTGTTGAGAAAGATCTTCTAACATTCTCCCCCTCGAATGTAGAACAACGATGATCTTCTCTTTTGACAATGTAGATCAGAAACAATAACAAACTTCAGATTTGATCTTCAGTAAACTGTTGTAAAAAATGGATCTTTACATTCAACATCTCTCAATCATTTTATCATCGGAAAAATTTTCTGTAATCATCTCCAGTCGCACTCCTTTTGAGTCTTTTGCCATTATTGAAGTTACTTCCTCTTGATCTTTACATCAAATTCCCCGTTGTAATGTTCAGAATTGGACATTTCATTCATTATTACATACTCCCCCACAATAAGCACGCCAATCGAACGACGTGGCTCCATACCCTGTAGCTTAGGTAAGGCGGAGAATTAATTTCAATTAACTTCCATTTTACCTACAGGGGAGGTGAACTGAGTGAGAAAAGGCCCTCGCCCTTTATCCTGTATGGGTTTGTGTTCAGTCCGGACTAGAATGATATTGTGTATGCAGAGTCTTTTTCGGAAATCAGAATAGCTGTTGAGCGGAAGGTTTCTTACCACCACCTTGGTTGGGATAAGGGTGCAGCAGCATAGGGAGATTCGTGCTCCTCCCCGAGAAGCACTCTCTGTTATGTTCTTATGATGAAATGAGAATCATTCCATCATACATAAGAATGAATGAAATCCTCCGCGTAAACCGTCAATTCATAAAATTGTAAGTAGATCTTTTCAATTCCACTTATTTAATCTTTTCAGATTAAGGGAATGGGAAGATAACAACCAATTTTAACGAATGAAATTGTTTTCAATCTTATAAAAATATTGGCCTGTGAGTATAACAGATATACTCAGTACAACGGATGTACTGTATATATGAGACTTTTTTATGCTCATCTCACCAGGTCTTCCATTCAATCATCGATAGCTTAATAATAGCATATCTATGAATGTTTTGGAAAATTAACAAATAAAATGCAATTTGTGTAGTGTAAAAAGATAAAGCAACGTATGTTTCTGTTAAGGCTCAGAAAGATAAACCGTGTGGACTACACAAATTAATCAGACTCAATTAGTGATCAAAAAGACTTGAAGGGGGGACATATATCTTTCTGATTCAATATCAACTTTCTCCGAATGAGAAATTGATAGATGATGAGCTGCGTGCCCCAAGTGTTATTGAAACACTTATCTGTTGAGAGATAAATGAGWAGCTGGTGGGGTTGTAACAAGAATTGGCCTGGGCTTTGCCTTTTTCAATATTAGTCTCGAAAGAATTGAGAACTAATAGATTATGTGGTATGCCCGGATTTTAGTAGTTTGGAACAGGATTTTCGTATTCTTTTAATCCTGACACAACTTTCTTCAATTCTTTTAGCTCACAACAACTACCCCTCTCATTTTCATTTTAGCCTTAGCATACAAACCCTTTTGTATATAAAGCTCACTCAGATATGGTTGTCATCATGGGTAGGTTTGTCGGTTCTGACATTCCATTGAGGTATTTCTGATAAGCACTCAGTCCCTCCTAAAATTTAATAATATGCTCAGTTGATCACAATGATTGATCAAAATGTTATTGCAGATAAGCACAGTGATCAGATAAAATTATTGATCAAGAAATTTGACATTTAAGCACAATCAATGAAAGAATGATGCGACAACCATCAGATTATTCGGTATGCGAGAGAAATGAATGAAGATCTGTAAAAACAAGTTTACAGATTCTGATTAAAAAAAATGAAGTGTATATCTGTCAAGGTAAAAAAAAATCAGAAAAATCAACCTTTGAATAYAAACGAGCGTATTATCACCGAAAATGATTTTCTTATAAGTGACGTGATAATAACAGTTTGAAGAATAGCTGAAACAGGTATTGGATTTATGTACGATGAGAAATTACGCAAGTAAAATCTCAGGAAATACCTATTCAGAAAATGTACTCGTTTTAAAAAAAATACTTCTCAAAAACATTTATTGAACTTCTAGAGACTCCCCCTAGAAAGTAGATTAAAGTAATGATTCGATTAAGCTCAAAAATTAAAAAAAATTAAAAAACATGTTTAGCACGGGTTCTAAACTTGGTGTTTAGAAACCACACTCGGTAAATCACGGGTCCTAAACTGAATTGTTCAGAAACCTTTGTGGAAAAGATTACAACTCCCCCTGCATTGGTGTATCATTGAAATGATATTCTGATCAGCATAAAATTGACACACCTGCAAAACCAGATTAAGTAGATTTTGGTACCCAAACAAACTTAGGTCCTATTTTGTTAGTATCAGGTTGGGGTATGTTGTAACTTCCAAACCATCTATTCCTATTAGATATATTCTTTTTAGCACTTTGAACAGGATGATCAGAAATAGAATATGACCCATACCAGTTATTGTGATCATACATGTTCTTACCTTTCCAACTACTCTGATAGTTGTTATCTCCATGCCACCACCTTTCTTATTGACAAAATCATTGGTTTTGCAAGTTGAGCACATAATTCTTATCTTGCTAAGATTGATCAGATCATTAGTGAATCTCACAATGCAAGGAAGAACAGAGTTAGTAACAACAGGTGTGTGAGATGAAACAGAATCAGCTTTATTAACCCAAATGCTTTTAGTCTTAGAAAATTTATTGGATGATCTGATAACATACCCTTGATAATACTGATTAGAAGAACGAGAATAGTTCTTAGAAACAGTAGATTTAGGGCTGCTTGAATAACTGTTCGATTAGGAACAATCATAGAAGCTAGTTTTACACTGTGATGGAGAACCAATTGAGCTTTGTGCACAAGAAAAGTCTTTGACTTTCTGTAAAAGCTGGTCTCTTTCAGTAGTAACTAAATCAAACTTAATTTTAAGTTCAGTTCTCATCTTCAACTCAGTCTCAAGGTCTGTCTTCAGATCAAATAATTTGCTTGTAGTATCCAGAAGTTTACCTTCTAACTCCTTCTGAAGCATTTCAAACTTTCTCTTCTGATTTATTAACTATCTTTTTTCTTCATCTGAGCTGCTCTTATCATTCTCCGAAGCGATGTCAAGCCATTTTTTCTTATTAACCAGCTCTTTAGCAATTGTTGTATACTTCTTTGAAGTATTTCTCTTCTCAAGAGCAAATTGCTTCTTTTCTTCATCTAAAGCTTTCTGATTTAGAGCAATGCTTTCAGATAATTTTTGTATTTAGCTCTGACAGTCTTTTGAGATGTCTTTCTTGTCTCTATCATTCTTGGCCCGTTCCAAGATGATCAGCTGCTCAAAATCAGATATTTGCTTTAACAGCATTTTTGCGTTCAGCTCGAGAGAGTTAATCTTATTTTCATAAGATATGCGTTCAGCTCCATATCTTCTTTCAACTTCTATTATCTTATTTTTCTCTTTCTTCAAAACTTTCCTTTCAGCATTCAAATCTTTTTCTGCTTCTAAAACCTTTTCTTTTTCTAAGTTCAGAAGCTTTCTTAGCTCAAACATGTCACTTTCAGAATTATGAGATTCATCAGTTAAGTCATCAGTTTTAGGATGTTTTCTACCTGAAGAATTTCTTTCAGCTCTCAATTCACTCTGAACTTCTTGAAGTTAGTGAAACAAATCGTTATTAGACTTACTCCATGTTTTCAATTCAATATCACAATCTTTTCTTACATCATTCAGAGAATTTTCAACTTTATTAATTTGATTCTTGAAACCATTCTCAACTCTTTCTAAAACCTCTTTATGCTCTTTTTGTAGATTTGCAATAAATTATATATTAGCATGATTCTCAGAAAACATGTTTATGTATTTTTCTTTATAGTCCACTATGCTCTTTTCCAGCTTGCAAATCTGAGCTCTCATCTCTTCATTCTCCTTCTCTAGAGTATCTGCCATTTTAAAAAAAAATTAAGATTGATCAAATACAGGATCTATGCAGTTAAAAGAATGATCAAAGAAATACAGTTAAAAAAAATTCACACAATCCTTAGAAATTCAATAACAAGATGATATAAGTCCAAACAGTATTGCAAGCAGTTTTGGACTCCAAACAGTATAGTAAACATGAATTTACAAGATGATTTGTGAGAAAACAAGTCTTTCAATGCTAAACCTATATCACTTAAAACAGTTTCTCAGACCAATAAAAATTTCTCAAAGCATGGAATAAATCGCTCAACACTTACTCTAATTCGCTTAAGACAATCGCTCAAGGAGTAAACAATGTAATACAAACAGTTAAGACCTTGCCTTAACCCGATCAACACCGCTCAAGACTAACCTTTTAATCCGGTCAAGGAATGAAATAACTCGCTCAACACATAGCTTAAACAGCATGAACTAGTCCGCTCAACACTGGTTATAAACCGCACACTACACTCAAGATAAATCTGTAAACCGCTCACTGCATGAAACTTAATCCGTTCACTGCATGGATGAATATCTGTCACAGCTTGAACTAAGATAAACAAAGCTGCCTATATCGCATAACACATGGATCTAAATCACACAAAGCATACTGTAAATCGCACAAGCTATGCAGGTTAAATCGCTCATAGTCCGCTCACCACAAACCTTAAATCGTTCAAACTTGAATCTCGACACAGCCTAAATCGCTTACTAGATAAACCACTCAAACTCACTCTATAATTCGCTCAATATGCAGCTGTAAATAGCACACTTCATTCAAGATAAATTGCTCAAGATGTAAGGCTGCTCAACAGATTCTTAATTCGCTCACTACACTCACTAACACGCTCACAACATGCAGTCTAAATCGCTCAAAGCATGAGAATAAATCGCACACTTTATGAACTTAAATCGTTCAACTTACTGCCTAAAACGCTCAAGGTAGTAATTAAATCGCTCAAAGCAATGGTCTTAATCGCTCAATGTAAGCTTTAAATCCGCTCAACACTATTTGTAAATCACTTACTACACTAAGCTTAATCCGCTCAACATCTTGTTTAGATCGAACAAGGCTATACCCTAAATCGCTCACCTATAAGTCTAAACCGGTCAAGTCCGCTCAAAACTAGAATGTAAATCGCTCAAGTCCGGTCAAAACAAATGAATAAATCGCTCACTACTACTCAACACTTAGCTTCTAACTTGCTTAACAAACAGCTTTAGTCCGCTTAATACACAGCCTTAGTCTGCTCAAAGCAGGTTCAAGTCCGCTCAAACCATGAAATACCACACTGTCTAAATCCTAAGCTAAAACGCTCACAACATGATGATAAATCGCTCAAGCTTAGTATTAAATCGTTCACCACATGATGATAAATCGCTCAAGCTTGCTTCTAATTCGGTCAAAATATTTTCAAAATCGCTCACAAGTACGTTTCTATACTAGCCGACAAACAGCCTCTAAACCCAGTCATCAAACAAGATTCATTCAATAATGACAACCAGATTTAGATCAAATCTACACACAAACATAAAAAATACAAAAATTCATACAAAATTTGGATCAAAAACCTACTTTTTGATGAATTTTCACATGAACACGAAGAACATCAAAATTCATAAACTCTTCAAATCTTTACTTTCAAAGAACAAATCATGTAATTGTAAGAATAAAACTAATTCATGATTTGAAAACGTATACAATGAACACAATTTTAACAATCAAACGTCCACAAATGAGAGATTTGAGAAAAAAATTTATGAAGATTAAGATGAACATTCAAGAACTTTTATGAACATCAAGAACATAATAATGAATCTCTAGAAAATTTGAGCAATTCGTGAAGATTTCTTCAATCAGATTTCCTGCAAACTTGCTCTGATACCAATTGAGAGTCCAATATCAATCAATCTTCCTTAAATCTTCAAGAACAATGGCAGATCTGTATTTTCTATTAAGAACTTAAGAGGAGTAGAGAGAGAGAAAGTCAACTCAACAAATCTAGTCAAACTTTATAAAATGTATCAGATATTATAAATGAGAATCCTATACTAATTACAAAGGCAAACACCCTTTTTATAGGGTCAAACTACAAGACAAAGTCAAAGTCAAACATCTCTAATAAAAGTCAAACACAATGACTTTTATACAATTATAGACAAAATTAACTTTCAAAACGAATACAATTATACACTGAATTTCATTCCTAACATATAGAAAAGGTTTTGAACTAAAATGTTAAAAAGCTAAAACAAATATAGAACAGGTTCTGAACTGAGGTATTCAGAAGCTAAAACATGAAAGTATATGTTTAGAATAATGAAAGAAACAAATACGAATGCTAAATAGAATGACTCGTTATGAACAATGTTTAGAAACAAATATTCAATTATTAGAATGTTTAATTGTGAAGAAGAAGTCACAATTATTATTTCAGATAAGAATTGAACCATTGATATGAAATGAATTAAATATAAGCAATGAGAATTCAAGCGAGTGGATTTCCACCGAAAATTTTAATGAATATATGAGACTTGGAAACAACTAAATCAAGAAAACTTAACACATGGCAAATTGGAAATTCAAGGATAGATTTAAAATCGAAAAAGAAACAAACACAAGTAAGTTTTTTGGATTGAACTACCATGGTTCTTTTGAAAATTAAAACTCATTCACTAACAAAATATGATACTCCCCCTCAAAAGTAGCATAATATTTTGATTGATTAGTCATGTAGTATGAATATTCTAAATAAACAGATTTGAAAGATTTTAGTACCCAAGCTTTATTTGGTCCTTGGAGGTTATATGTTATAGCATTAAAACTGTTAAACTGCGAGTCGGGGTTACCGTAAGTACCGTACTAGTTATTTACATACCCTTGATTTACAAAATCATTTGTTCCGCATGTTAAACAATTTTTTTTTCTTGGCTCAGAATGATCAGTTGATTAATAGGCCTGAAAAAATAAGGCAAATTAGTCTTGGAAACAAATGACTTTGCATCAACTACAAGATATTGATGTGGCTTGTTTCTAACATTGTTCTCTGTAGTTGATTTCCTTTTCCAAACCATTTTCACCCTTTTAGAATCATTATATGAACTATCAATAGAATCGTTGTGAAACTAAATAGAATTATGAGTTTACTATCTTGAAAATATTTGATTTGGAGTATCTGTTAGAATAACTGTTTGATTTGATACTTGAAGAATTGTTATTCTTACATAAACTGCTTGGCGAGAAAGAAACAATGTTAGGAACTGAACTTAAAGCATTTTTATAAGAGAAAACAGAATAAATATCAGTTGAATAGTTGTACAGTAAAAGAATAGTAGTATCATGACTAATCTGTTCAAATATTCAACTTTAACAGAATTCTCTTTGATTATCTGCTTAGTTTTGAAAATCACATCTTCAAGTTTTTTTGACTTTGTTAATTAAAACATTCTTTCTCCAACAACCAAATCAAACTTTCTTTGAAATTCAGATCTATTTTCTGTCCAGTCATAAAATTTGTTTGTAATCCAGATAATTTCTTTGAAAGCTTTAAAATTTCCATATCAATAACTTTACTTTTATTCTCAAACGCAGTTTCCAAACTTTTCCTCTTTTTAGATATATCTCTGAACGATCCAACATTTTCTTATCAACAAGTTTTCTTTCACTTGCAAAACCTTCTCCTTCATCTTCTAGCATTTTCTAAAGATCAGAAACTTGATTTGTAAGCTCCGAACTATTCTTTTCAAAATCTTTTCTTTCATTTTCAAACTTACTTCTTTATAATACAACAACCTTCTCAAAATCATAAACTTGCTTAGAAACCTTGACCATAGTCATCTCAAAATATTTAATTTTTCTTTTATAAGCTTTTATTTCAATACCAAAATTGTTTTTTCTCATCTGCAAAAATCTTTCTTTCTTTCTTAAAATCTTTCTCGCTATCAGATATCCTTTTCTTTAGACTCAAAATGTTTTTTCCCTAAAACTTCTCCTTATCTTGTAAATATTTTTCTGAATCAGTTTTTTCTATTCAAAACTTTTTCAAAATCATTTTTTTCCTTCAGATCAAGATTCTCTTTTTCCAAAACATTTTTTTCTTTCTCCAAATCTTTTAGTTTCTTTTCTGAAACAACAAAATCTTCCTGAAGATAAGTTTTCTCCAATAACAGCTTATTGATAACCTTCATGTTATTTGGATGTCTTGACTCATAACCTGCAAGCTTGTCATTCAAATTAGAAATCTACTTTTGTAAATAATCGAAAAAGTCATTGTTAACTAATTAAAACGATCGTTAATCAAAATGATTATCAGAGGACTTGAAAAACCCAAAATGAACAGCCTTATATCGCACAAAGCTTGCTATCAAGAGTAACTTATTGCACGAGTCTTGTGCGATAAAGTCAAATGTTGTAGATAGTATCGTGCGATATACTCTAGTATCGCAGCTATGTTGTGCGATATACTCAAGTATCACAGTTGTATCATGCGATATACTCAATGTGTTGAATGATATACTCAACTAACTCAGTTGTGTTATGGAATATACTCAAGTATCGCAGCTATGTAGTGCGATATACTCAACTATTGCAGATATCTATGCGATGAACCCAAATATCGTATATAGTATCACGTGATAATTCAAACTATCGCATATAATGTCGTGCGATATGTTAGCTCTCATTTCATTCAATGTAAAAGTATGGAAAAAGTAAATACTGCAAGTGTTGACAGAAGAGGTTCAACCACAGAAGACCACAGAGGACCAACAAACAGAAGATGCTCTATCATACAAGTGAAGTGTGACAGAACCTCTGTTATCTATTACAGAGGTTCTGGAAACTGGTCCTCTGTAATCTAAGCGTACAAGTCAAAGATGACAGAACCTCTGTTGTCTATCACAGAGGTTCTGGAAGATGTTCCTCTGGAATCAAGTGCTCTCATGTCACATCCAGCAGAGCCTCTGGATGGCTCACAGAGGGTCTGCAGTTTTATCTTCTGTGAAGAACTTCTTTACGGTTTTACTTAGTTTAGTTAGCTACTCGTGCTTATCACATGACTGTTTGTAATCTGCTTTATTTGAACGGCTTAGATTAATTTGTACGTCTAGGTCATGTTAGAAAAGCCGTTAGGAACGAGTATAAATAGCAGCTTAGGCCTTTGTAATTTAGTGTGTTTCCATATAGTATTGTAAACATTTTCAATCAATTGAAAATCATTTGAATCTTCTCTCTCGTGTTCTTCATTCAACTGTGGTCTTCATTGATTATTACTCTGTTTCTTCTTATTGCTTCCGTTGCACTAATATTGTCAAACAGATCATCAAGAGTAAGTGACTAATATCCAAAACTGAGTTAATCGATCCTATCAATTGATATCAGAGCAGGAATAAAATTCTCATTTGATTTATTATGTTCTTGGTATTAATCTTCATTCGCTCAAGAACAACAGTCGTCTTCTTCAGGTTACCCTATTTTTCACTATTTCATCAGTTTTCTTCTTATTCCTATTTTTCTTCTTCTACCAATGGCGAATCTGGCCAATGCTTCTTTTATGAGCACTGGTTCACAATCGAAACCTCCCACGCTCATACGTGAGGAGTACCCACAGTGGAAAGTTTGAATGGTAAATTTTCTGGAAGGCATTCATCCACGTATTTGTGAATTTCTGTACAATCCTCCCTATGTTCCCATGAATTTAATTCCTAGAGTTCCAGCAATTGGAACAACACCAGAAATTCCCGAGCACTATGAACCACGTC
>NC_037539.1:30900351-30901929 GCF_001531365.2 Cynara cardunculus var. scolymus
TGATGCTCAAGAAGTGGAAGAGGGAGAAAGAGAGAAAGATGATGGAGGAGATGAAGATGTCGATGATGACTATGATATGTCATCGGATATCAAGCTTCTCCTTCCAGCCGTTGATACCGTCCTCTCCAGGGTCAACGAAGTTCACCAAAAGATGCCCCGCCAAGGCGATCTTGATGCGAACTTCCTTGCCCTCCAGACGGATGTTCAAGAAGTTCAGAGACAGCTCCAGACTCTCCAAGAAGTTGTTCACGCCAACAACGATCCCATTGTTGCTCTTCACAGCAGGGCTGACGATGCTCAGGCGATAGCTGATCAGCAGACTGGTCTTCTTCAACAAATCCTCGATGCTGTCCGTCAACCAACTCCAATTATTGTACCTTCCTTCTCTGTCGATGATCGTGCCCAGCTCCATGAGACGCGTGAGGCAACGACAACTCTAGCCAATGCTTTGCACAGGCTGGAGGAATCCATGGTTCTCCAGTGTCAGCGCTTGGACAAACTCTCTGGCCAATTCTCTCGAGTCTTAGCAAGAGAGGGGGAGATGAGGTCCAACACTCGTAAATCATCTGATGCTGCTCCTACAGCTTCTCAGGCTGTTGGCCCAGTATCAGCTTCAGTTGTAGTTGAAGCTGAGGCTCTCGAAGCTGAAGCCGTTGCTGCTCCTGTAATCACGACCACCGAAGCTGTTTTAGCTGAGGATGTTGAAGCCATCCCTAGGGATGATGTCCATACCATCACTGCTGCTGGTGATGTTGATGACGATGAAGATGATGATGAACCTGTCATTCCAGACACCGAAGATGATCTAGATGGTGATGACGATGATGAAGATGACTTTACCATCAAGTTCTAGAAGCCATCAACCGTCACCAAAGGTGTTGCTCTCGGGGACTCTGCATCCCAGGGGGAGCAAAGGCAAGATGAATCGACTCCATCAGGGAACCAGGACCCCAAGTCGAAAGGCAATGTGGTCGCTGAAGAAGGTAACTTGAAGGTACTTTTCAAAAGCTCTCAACAAACCTTGTTTGAAGACTCTGCCTCTCAGGTAGTGATCAATTCAGAATATCAACTTCATATTGCATCCACAACCTACGGTCGACTGGAGTGTGTATCTGATCAACCCAGCTCTTTTGCTCCAACAGACTAGCAGATGTCTCAGCTAAAGGAGTCGCTCGACCATAGTAGAGTAAAAATTCCTCTTCGTACCTCTAGTGGTGGTGAGTTTGACTTTCTATCTGAAGCTGAAAGACTCAAGGCATTAAGGGCTGAAGAAGAGCTAGAGGTTCAAAAGAAGCAGTCTGAAGACAGCTTAAAGCTGGCCAAGTCAATAGCTGCTAAAGTCCTTCCCAAGAAAAAGTCCAAGAAAACGGTGAATCCTGTCCAAGCCCAAGCTAGACTTCTTTCAATGGCAGAAGCTGAACGCAAGAAGAAGCTGAAACTAGAGGATAAGGATAAGCAATGGAGCGAAGCAAAACTGAAAAAGAGACTCAGTCCCCGCCCAATCATCAGCGTCAGCATCAGCGGACGATCTAAAGACGGTGGAACACTGGTCTCAATGCTCATCACCAGGGACAATCT
>NC_037539.1:30903389-30905443 GCF_001531365.2 Cynara cardunculus var. scolymus
CTTCCTCTTAAGGTTTGACACGCACTCTAAACCTACCATATTGCATTAAATGATCATTTAATGCACTGGGTATAAATAGAAGTGTTTCTTCTCCATGCAGAGAGCRYGCATCTCTCTCTAACCTTATTCTTACTTCAAGCATCTTCTAGCTTAAGTTAAGGATCTTTCTTTTAGCAACTTCTTTTCTTGTAATTGCTAAAGCTTTGTGTGTAACCAAAGATTGTTTAGATAAGTTTTTATTACCTTATCTTTCCGCAAGAAATCTTGTAAAATCTGTATTGATCTTCTCTATCAATATATATTTTAAACTTGAAAATACTGTGTTTGTATTCATCCCCCCTTCTACAAACTGTTTCTCTTTTTGTACACCCTTACGGGACCAACACATACGCATCATGTATACATATATATAACACGGACCAACGGATATATATATATACATATATATATATAACACATACACATGTATACATATAACACATACATATACACATGCATACATATAACACATACAAATGAGAAAATAAGGAAAATACCTAAATCTATCGCTAATCCGTCGCTAATTATCGCATTATCAACACATTTTGGTGCGTTTATGCTATAGGTAGGATGCACTTTTCCTCTCTCGGCCCTCTTGGTAGTTAGATTGTTACCTAACTAACTCCTCAAAATTAGATTGTAAAAATTTGGTATTTTAAACTGTATGAATTAGTTATTTCTAATTTGTTGGACAGTTTTGCTTTGTTATTGCATAGACAGGTTTTGTGTACAAAAATTGCAGGAAATTTATAATTTCATCAAAGTTTGCATTTTGTTTTGGGATGGGATGTTCCTTTCACCATATGCGCCCCAAGTGTATAATCCAGCATGAATCCATGTCTTTCAAGTGTAGCTTAACATCATCTTTTGTTGTATGGTGAATATTTTTGCATTTGACACAAGGACATTTGATACGATGTACTATCTCTTGATCCATAGTCTTCCTATCAACACATTCATCCACTACGCTAGAAAATACAAAGTCCAAAAGTTATCGACGCATCCAGGTACTACATAATATACAATAACATTTGGTACAACTTATCCATGCTTCTTAAATTTTAAGTATATGATATTCAACTATTTTTCTCAATTTGCATATATATATATATAGGGGTCCATTCAAAGGAGAACTGACTAGTTTGTGGTAACCATGAGATTCAATCTCAACTACAAATCAATAGATAAAATAGGAAATTTATAATTTTGGTAGTTTTGAATTAAAATTTTAATGCAAGAACATTTTAGGTATTTTCTCTCCGTCCCCCGTCGTTCGTCCTCCGGTGGTATGTGATACCTAAAAATGTTGATTTTGTTAAACAAAAGACACAGTGTGATACCCAAGCACATATAAGATGCATTATGATACCACTGTGTTACATCTCCGATCGACCACACAAACGACCTCAGTATGATACCCAAGCACATATAAGATACATTGTGATATCACTGTGGTATCACCGGAGGACGGTGCATGAGGCCGAAGGATGGAGAGAGAAGAGAGGAGAGAGAAGATTTTTAAAATAGCTAAAATGTCCTTGCATTAAAATTTTAATTCAAAATTACTAAAATTATAATTTTTCCCAATTTATCTATCTATTTGTGGTTGTGATTGGACCTCATAGGTACCACAAACTAATTAGTTCTCATTTGATTAGGCATATATATATATATATATATATATATATATTCACAATTACAGAACGTATATGCGAAAGAGTTATATAGAGATGGAGAAAAGATAAAACATATATATATATATATATATTTATATATATGAGCAAAGTACGTGATTGTATAATTATCTAATGCACATATTAATAAAGACTTAACAATCATACTAAATTTAAGAAATAAAAGGATATCGGGTTAATCAGGGTTTTGAGCACCCTAAGTATCAATATATGAAAAAGAAAAAAAAAATACATCACCTAGGAAAAGTTTGTACTACTTAGGCGATTGACAAAAGAAGGTATATATATATATATATATATATATATATATATATATATATA
>NC_037539.1:30905458-30929053 GCF_001531365.2 Cynara cardunculus var. scolymus
TATATACCTTCTTTTGTCAATCGCCTAAGTAGTACAAACTTTTCCTAGGTGATATATATATATATATAGGGTTGGGTTCATGTGAGACTAAGAGTTTTTCGTGAGATCGTTAAGACCAATTTATGTTCATTGATCAACTTTATAAGCTAATGATCTAAAAGTCTAAAGTTGCACGGTGACAATATTGTAATTATTGAGAAGTCTCGTGGTGTTTATGAGTGTTCAGATTGTCAGAGTGTACATATAATCCAAGGGTTGAGAATTGGTCTTACGGGTCTCATGAAAAACTCTTGGTCTCACATGATCCCAAGTCTATATATATATATATATATATATATACACACACACACACACACTACAACAAAATTAGGTTTATAGGACACTCCAATCTCTAAGCGTCTCAATAGACCGCTTTATAGGACTTAATTTATAGAACCAAAATATAAAACGTCATATCTAAAGGTGTTGTAATAAGTTTATATGACGCTTTTAGGCGTCTTAGCAAGGTTTTTAGGACATTTTTAATATAAAGTGTCGCATTAGCAACTTTATAGGACACTTTTGAGAAAGTGTTCTATAAACTCAATTTTTTATAGGACACTTTTGAGAAAGTTTTCTATAAACTCAATTTTTTATAGGACACTTGTTTTTATATGACAGTTTTTTAAATAGTGTCATATAAAGTTGTTAATGGGACGTTTGATATTAAAAGTATCCTAAAAAACTTATTACGACGTCAAAAAGATCATATAAATTTATTACAACGCCTTTAGATAGGACACTTTATTTTTTTTGCTCCTATAAACTAAGTCTTATAAAGAGGTCTATTAGGACGCTTACAAACTGGAAGTGTCGTGTAAACCCGATTTTGTAGTAGTGATATATGCATAATCATTTGAAAATTCCAAACATTGATAGTTCTAAACCTCCCATTTTGATTAATTTAATTTATTTTTAAATTTAAAAAGGAAGGTTAATTTTGTGAGTGGTCAGTTTGGAAGACAACTATTACTATGATTATCCTTTAATTTGAATTGGAAACTATATTATGATTATCCGTTGCTCGACTCCTACCATTATGATTATCCATTAAATAGAATTCGAAACAATATCTTTAATTCAAAAAGGAAAAAAAAAGAAACCTAGTCATCCACTCAAGTCACTTTCCTTTCTACTCCCCTTTTCTCGCTGCAATGCCTTTGTCCTCCTTGACCCTCAAGAAAATGAACTTTGGTGTAGAAAGTTTTGAGTGGCTAAAGTCTTCGATTTCGGTACGTAATTCTTGATGTTAGTTCGTCATATTAGTGGTTCCCCCAAAATCGGTGAGAAAAGTTTGAGTGGCCATGGGTTTCGGGTGGAGTTTTGTAATATAATTATAAATTTGTCATACTAGTGGAATCTTTTTGTTTCAGAAACTGGAATATGGGGATGGAGCGCATGACGGATTGGTGTAGACCTATTGTGGAAAAGAGGTGATTTGGGACGAGATATGGCGGTTTTGGTGGAGAGAGGGACTGTGATGATGTTGATCCATGGATGTCATGGTTATAATTCTAGTGATAGTCCACCTTCATCTTAGAGAGAGAGAGAGAGTGTGAGTGAGTGAGTATGTATGTGCTTTAATGGAGTTTCATGGAGATGGTATGATTTTAGGGTTTGGTTTTGAAGGACCGTGGCTGCCTGGAGAAGATGGTTGAGTTTGGGTTTTTAAGAATAGTTGTTTGATTTCACTTTGTGAACAACTTGAATTGTTGTAGGTGGGTGATAAGTCATAATATGTTCACATTGGGAAAGTGCGTTTTAGAACAATATTAATGCACATGAAACAAATTTTGAATATTTCATATGTCATTGGATATTTCATTCATATGTTCAAAAATCAAAATTTTAGTTTTATTAGGCTACTTTTTGATCACAATGTATTTACTTAGTTTAAATGTTTGTGCATATGTATATATCATAAGCTGTCAATGAGATGAGAGAAAGAGAGAGGAGAGATAAAAGATGATCGAGGTGATTTACAAAATACCAACAATGCTCTTTATTAAATTTTAATCTAAATTTACCACAATTACTAATTTCCTAACTTAACCTATTGATTTAATATGATTTGTGAATTATATTGGATCTCATAAATTGCAAAAATCTTAAAAAGTCGCCATATATATATATATATAGAGAGAGAGAGAGAGAGAGAGGTGAGTTACTAGGGTTTGGTTATACAAATAGACATGGTTGCATTTAAAATATATCCTATATATATAATTTGCGATCATAGAGCAGTTTGTTTTCGTGAGACCAAGGAGATCATAAAATAATACTAAACTTTCATACCAGTATATATATATATATATATATATATATACTAGTTGTGTACCCGCGCAATGCGGCGGGAATCGAAAATATAAACGATTTTGAAGCTGATCCATTATATAAGAGTATGGTTCCAAATTGAAGTTGATCCTTGAAAATTTTATGAAAGTTTAAAATCCAATATAGAGTTGTAAAACAAATTCAAAAATTATTGGTCTGCTATTTTGATCCGTCATTTCTGAGAGGGCACAATTTCTTCCAGGGCAAAAGAATTGCTACTTTGATCTGCCATTTCCAAAGACAATCCTCTCATCTTCTTCTCTACTTGAGGTTTCATTTCCAAATGGGATGACCTAAGGCTTCTTGATGCACCATCATATTAAAGCTTTGGACCTTGTACTTTTCACACCTTATATTTGAAGGTTGAAATAATGAACATGCCGGAAAAAGTTTTGAAGTGCTAGATGATACAAGAGCTGAAATCAAAAAGCTCATATCAGAATATAAGTGAGTCAATCTTTGTGACAACTTAAAGAGACCGTATAATGAAACAATGGCTGCAAACCTGAATTCATGTGAAAGCAATCTCTCCCAATTTGAAAAAGTGGTTGCAAACCTGAATTCTTCCAGACAGACTCAAGTTAGAGAGTAAAGAGGCCCGTTTAAAAGAGATCACTACAAAACTAAAATTACAATTAAAGGTTGTAATTTCTTAATTACATACTCCAATTAGAGAGAAAGAAGAAAGCCTAAAGGTTGTAATTTCTTAATTACATACTCCAAATTACAATTAAAACCAGCTTTACAAGATAATTATATATAAGAACGATCAAATGAAAACGACTCAATTTGTAAAAATCGTAAAAACCTAATTCCATCAATCATAATTTTTTATTTTGTTCATTTTTTTGTAATTATGAGAGGTTGGTTAATCATTTTTATTGTGGAGGATGTTAATCATGGATATTATCATCTTCATTATTTTAATTTTAGAGAAACACATGAAACAGTTTCATTAAAATTTCATTAAGTAGTATATGAAACAATGTCATAACCATATATGAAACAATTTCATCAAAAAAAGTATTATATGAAACAATTTCACAAGATTAAACAATTTCATGAAAAAAAATTTCATAAGATTAAGATGGATGATAGTAGTTTTTACAGTTTTTACAAATTGAAATGGTTTTTATTTGATCGCTCCTCTATATATATATGTATGTATGTATATATATATATATAGAGAGAGAGAGAGAATTGTTCAGACGAGAACATCTTCATTTTACGAGAACGCGAGAACACCCTTTTACTATAGACAATCACATGTGATACTATTATTCCATCACATATGATACACATGTGATACTAAATCAGAGATGCGGGCGATTTTCAATGCAATCTTGGTTGCGGGCCAAGTCACCCTTACACCGCTAAGCCCACTCATAAATATTATCACATGTGATAAGGTTGTTGTTAATATGACATCATAATCCATCAAGACCATCACATGTGATGCTAAATCATAGACGCAGACAACCTTTGGCGCGACCTAGGTTATAGAACATGCCGTTTGCACATCACAGGATCCCCTCATACGTATTATCACATGTGATAAAGGTGTTCTCGCGTTCTCGTAAAATGGAGGTGTTCTCGTTTGAACCTCCACCTATATATATATATATATATATATATATATATATATATATGTACATCAAATGAGAACTATTTTGTTTGTGGTAATCGTGAGATCCAATCTCAACAACAAATCAAAGGTTAAATTAGGATATTAATAATTTTAGTAATTTTAAATTAAAATAATAATTAAGGGCATTTTAGGGATTTTATAAATATCCTCTCTCATCTCTCATCTTTCCTCTCTCCAGCGAATCTTATTCGGTGAACCTTATTCCGATCACTACTAGAAAACTGACCATTTTCGGCGGACGAAATCCGCAGGTAATTTACCGGGGGATTTTCGGCGGATTTCCGTGGGACACCAAAAAAGTCAACGTTTTGTTGACCATCAAGGATTTCCGGCGGATTTCCGACGGATTTCTTAAGTACTCAGTTTAATCTTGAATTTACATCTAATTACAACATTTTACCGGCGGATTTTCGGCGGATTTTCGGCAGATATTTAGATATTTCCTTTAAAAAAAGAATTAACAATTTTCCAGCGGATTTCCGGCGGATAATTAAATATTTTCTAAAAAAAATGTAACAATTTCTGGCGGATAATTAAAAAATTTATTTAAAAGAGAAATAAATAATTTTTCTAAAAAAAATATAAACAATTTTCCGGCGGATAATTAAATATTTTCTAAAAAAAATGTAACAATTTCTGGCGGATAATTAAAAATTTTCTCAAAAAAAGAATAAATAATTTTCCGGCGGATTTCCGGTGGATAATTAAATATTTTTTAAAAAAAATTTACCATTTTCGGCGGATTTCCGGCGGATAATAAAATAATTTATAAAAAAATTTAAAATATTTGTTGACTATCAAGGATTTCCGACGGATAATTATATAATTTTAAAAAATAATTAACCATTTCCGCCGGATTTCCTGCGGATAATTAAATATTTTCTAAAAAAAAGAATTAACAATTTTCTGGCAGATTTCCAGCTGATAATTAAATAATTTAAAAAAAATTAACATTTTTCGGATTTCCGGCGGATAATTAAATATTTTCTTAAAAAAAGATTTAAAATTTTCCGGCGGATTTCCGACGGATATTTAAATATTTTAAATTTTTTTTACCTATTTCCGGCGGAAAATTAATTGAAAAAAATCATTTTAAATTTTTCCGGCGGCTTTCCGGCGTACTTCCGACGGAATTATTATTTTTTCTCATTTTTCAAACTTTTTTTTAAATAATGGATTGTATTGGGCTTTAAAGGTTCTATTGAGCTTTAATGGGTGTTAGTTGGGCTTTAACGGATCGTATTATGTTTTAACGGTTATATTGGACTTTAATGGATGTTAGTTGAACGTATTGGGCTTTGGTGGAACGTATTGGGCTTTAGTGTAACATATTGGGTTTTCATGAACCGTATTGGGCTTTCATGAACCGTATTAGGCTTTAATGAACCGTATTGGGATTTAATGGATTGTATTGGTCTTGAATAACCGTACTGGACTTTCATGAACCGTATTGGGTTTTAATAGAACGTATTGGTCTTTGGTGGAACGTATTGTGCTTTAGTGTAACGTATTGGGCTTTAATGTACCATATTGGGCTTTAATGAATCGTATTGGGCTTTAATGGAAGTATTGGGCTTTAATGAACCGTATTGGGCTTTAATGGACTGTATTCGGCTTTAATGAATCGTACAGAGCTATTATACTTGGGATCCGGCTTTGGACGCCCAGATCCTGGAGATATGGGAGAGAAAGTCGGCCAAGCCGTATAATGATAACATGAGTGCCGCGAGGAAGAAAGCTGGGGAAAAAGCAAGGATGAATGAGTATCCTCAGTACGATGAAACGGACCCCAACCGAGATATGAGTGTGTTGAAGAATTTCCCTCCCAGCTGGATATCTTCAGATGTGTGGGTCCAGATGGTTGATCGTTGGAACAGTGATAATTGGGAGGCTGTTTCCGGTGTAGCACGTGAGAACCGTGATAGCCAAGTTACGCTACACACCGGTGGATTGATACCATTTTCGGAGCATGGTACTCGTCTCGTAGAACCGAAAACCAATTAATTTAGTAGTTTGATTTTTAATATGTTATAATTAACATACGTTTGTATTATTTGACCTTTGTAGACACGAGCAAAAGATGGCGTGCCCCCGACCGTTGTGGAATTGTTCGATTACACACACAAGAAAAGGTCGAGTGGAGATGTGGCATCTACGGATTCGGGGGGGGGGGGTATGTGACCACAAAGCGTAGCCAAGTAATGGTTAGTATATCTATCTATCTATTATAATTGGGTTGTCATTTGCTGGGCAAATATTATAATTTGTTAAGTTAGAAATTACGTATATATATACGTATATATATATATATATATATATATATATATCATTATTTAGTTTGGGTTGCCATTTGTTGGACAAACGTTATGATTGTTTAAGTTAGAAATTACGTATATGTCATTATTTAGTTTGAGTTGTCATTTATTGGGCAAACATTAGGATTGTTTTGGAAACGTCCCATTTATAGCCGTTATGCTGTCAAAATTGACTTGCAATATTTTTTAAACTATATATAGGATGAGTATTCAACTGGTATCAGCTAAAGATACAGCGATGATCCCTCCACCTATCCCTTAGTTGATAAAGAGTTGTGGGAGCAAGCGGTTGGGGGAAGCAAGAAAGACCGTTTATTTGGGTTTGGGTACAGCCAAGATCCCAATTGTGCCTTGACCGGGAACTACACGGAAGGTGGTTCATCATCTTCAGATAAACACGTATGTGTCTCTTTTCCTTTGATGATGTTTATCAACTTAGTTTATAATTCATATTAAATATTATAACGTTTTATTTATTTTATAGTAAATTCAAACCATAAGGACCCAACTTAGAGACTTACAGGAACAAAGTCAGCGCCAACGGATGGCGGAGGAGGAGCGATGGCGGGCGGAGGAGGAGCGATGGCGGGAGGCGGAGGAGCGACGTTTGGCGGAGGAGGAGCGACAGCGGGTGGAGGCGGAGCGACGACGACAGAGGGAGGAGCAACATGATAGACAATTTCAAGATATGGCTGCTTTGGTTAGACAGCTCAATCAATCTCAACATTTCCCCCCGCCACCACCATATTGAATATTGTCTTTTGCTTTGAAACAATTTAGTTTTGTTTATAACAATTTAGTTTTTGTTTGGTTAGAATAATTGTAGTTTCACTTTAATGTATGATATTTAGTTTTATTTCGCCTTTTTAGTTTCATTTTTAATATTGTACAGATTTACAAGTTTTAAATACAGGTTTTAAATATTAATTTTAAAATAAATTTAAAATATTAATATTTATATATTTTTTCCCGCGGATTTATTCGCCGGTAATGTTTGTAATATAAATATATTTTTTAAATTTTTTTAGAACTAATATATATATTCTTTGCGGCGGATTTCCGGCGGAAATATACGCCGCTATTTTTTTTTAATTAAAGATATATTCTTTTAGAAAAGATTAATATTTTTTCCAGCGAGAAAGATTTCCGGCGGATTTTCGGCGGAATATTTGGCCGGTAATTTTTTTTATAAAAAAAAATACTTAACCGTTTGTTAATTTAATCAAGATTTTATAAATAAACCGGTGAGGAATTTCCGGCGGCCGTGATCCACCGGAAATGGGGAAAATCCGCCGGTTTTTCCGCCGAAAAAAATCACCGGCGCCACTTTTTCCGGCGGCCATATCCGCCGGAAATCCACCGGAAACAGTGATTTCAGGCGGAATTCCGACGGATATGGCCGCCGGAAAAAGTGGGGTTTTTGGTAGTGGATGAACCTTATGTGAATACAAGATACACACTGTGATACTTATAAACAATATTCGCTGTGGATACCCATATATACATACAAGATGCACAATGTGATACTCTTTGTAAAGCAATGAAAATAACAAAAATGCATATTATGATACATTTTATAAAACAAAGAAAATACATTGTGATACACGTGAAACATTATGAACGTTATCACTATGATACACTTTAATTCACAAACGTTTTTAAAATACGATGTATATTAGGTAATTGATATATACTAGATAACTAATTTGTATTAAATATTTACTTCTAAAAATATTAATTAAATATTTTATTTAGTTGTCAAAAATAGAATTAATATATTACTCTTTTAGCTTATTTAAGAAACATCCTTAAATATCTCAAACGAATGATTCACATTGGATTTCACAGTTAGCACAAACTAATCAGTTACCCCTTGAATGGGCCCCTATATATATATATGTATATATATAATATATGTATATATATATGTATATATATATATATATATGGTTGGGTTCACGTGAGATCAAGGATTTTTCGTGAGACCCGTAAGACCAATTTATGTTCATTGATCAAATTTATGAATTAATGATCTAATGATTGCAAAGTTGCAAGGTGGCAATTTCGTAATTAGTGAGAAGTCTCGTGGCGTTTATAAATGTTCAGATCTGACGATGGTAAATCTAATCCAAGGGTTGAGAATTGGTCTTACGGATCTCACGAAAAACCATTGGTCTCACATGATCCCAAGTCTATATATATATATATATATATATATATATATGTATATATAAGATAAATTGCATAAATTTTTGAAAATATTCAACAGTAATCTCATTTTAAATGCACAAATATAAAGCTTTTCTAACTGTGTAATTTACAAAATTAAATATGTATTTTTAGCTAAAATTGTTATTATTTAATTTATTTAATAAAGGTATAACAGATAAAATGAAAAGGTAGGGAAGACAAAAAAGAAAAAAAATACAAACCACAGGGGTCGAAAAACATAATTTTACTTTATAATCTAAAAGCATCTCCAATAGAGGTTAATGGGGAGGTTAATGGGAGCCATTACATGCATCATGCATTGTGAAGGAAGGTTAATGGGAGGTTAATGGAACAGAGGTTAACGGCCATTGTACGCATCATGGGGAGGTCAATGGACCCACTAATTTATTTTTTCTTTTATAATTAAATTTGTAAAGATTTAATTATGATATTATATATATATATATATATATATATATATATATACTATAATATGATATTTATTAATCAATAAATTAATTTTTATTTTTATTTTTCTTAATTTATAAAAACAACATAATTAATAAAACATTACATTAATTTCAAAATACATTACATTAATAAGATATTACATTAATTTTAAAATACATTACATAAACTACATTTAGATTTAATTTCGTTTCATTTTCATTTTAATGTATTATTCCTTGTTTTTAGTAGATTTTTAAATTTGTTGGTAAAATTATATTTATAGATAATATATATATATATATATATATATATGATGTGGAAATCCATTAAACTCATTGGAGTGTTATGGAGTGTGGTATAAAATGATAGAGTTGTATGGTGAGTGGAATGCTGATGTGACAATCCATGACACTCTGATAAAGTGTCATGCATTGGAGATGCCCTAATAAAGAAGAAGACAAAAACAAAAGTAAATGAACCAAAATATTCTTAATTTAACTAAAACTAGTACGAGATATCAAAAATGAAATAAAATGACACCTAAGCGATTAAAATTGTAATTTTTTTAAAAATTTATAAGGAGTGACAACTTATGACCAAAAAGCAATTTCCTAAAGTTATAATTTATATAATCAAACGAAACATCAAGTTATTTGATTTTTACATGCATGGCGATGAACTCAGGACACTGTATCAACAAAATATCATACGCTATGTTCGTGGGGTATTTGTATTGTTTCAAATTTGCAAAATAGAAGTAGGACATTCTACTGTTTCTACGTGATTCGATACAATATGGAATTTCAGTAATAAATTTTGAGGGTTTTCATAGGTTTGTAGAGATACTTAAGGATACATATACGTGTTTATGATAGAATAACAAGATGTGTGTAGATTGGCATCGTGATAAACGAAGTTTAATTAATCACTTGATTATTTTAAAATCCTTCAAACCGGATGTAGAGAAAGCGATTGGAAATGATTCAACCAATCACCCATCGGTAGCTGATGTGGTCGGTTAAATACCACCAACTACTTGCTTGTTTATTTCTTGTGGACATTAGACCATGCATGGACCATGAGATCAAGGAAGAAAAGTCTACGATTAATGAAGCTTTTGGTCCAGAAATTCTTGCAGGTGGCTGGAACCAAGACGTAAGTCCACCATTGTAGGCGACCAAGCAGCTATAGCTGGCATGTCAGGCTGGCTACCTATAAGAGCTGACTCGACATCAAAGACAAATCGATTTTATAAGTCTTGTCTTATTATGTTTATGTGTCATAATAGATGCTCTAGTATCATGTAAGACATATCAAAATTGTTTTAAGAACGCAAGTTATCATGATATTTAGACAATTTGGCTGTCCTAGAGTACTGTTTTCTGTGAAATATAAAGAAAGACTAAATGATATTTGATAACAGATGTATCAAAATTGAAGCGTTTAAGAATCTAGTACACATATATTCACATTATCGAACAGGCATTCACATTTTCATCACTAAAAGCAATGGTAGCCCTTTCGCCAACAGCAGTCGAATAAGGCAAGTGCTGATAGGTAACATGTTGTTGTCCATTGGACCCATGCTCGTAGTAGTTGTACGTAGAGATGTCAGCTGGCTGCTCGACATGGAAGTAAGTAGCTGGGTCGCTATGGTAAGTGTACATATCGGCATACTCCTGCGTGTACCCAATCACCTCCGGGTTGTTCGGAAATGGCCATAACTCAGCTTTCTTTCCTGTTCTTCTCACTTTCCTCAGAACCTTTTCTTGATCGATCCATCCACTCACTGTTACCTTTTGCATGTTCATGTCTATATCAATACTCTCCACCCCTGAACAACAAGAAAATATCATATATTTTACACATTATATATATACATATAAAAAAAATATGAACCTTCGTATGCCAAAATATAATGCATGGATTGTTGTTGGACATAGCTTGTAGAGGTGTTAGAATGAGAGAGATGGAATGATATATACGTACCGTTCATGTTTCGAAGGGCCTTTCTAACTTTGCGTTCACAGCCATGGCAGTCCATGTTCACTATCATCTCCACGATCTGAAAAATAGAAATTAGGTTTCAGTTTCCTGGTTTTTTCCATTAAATCCCACATCAAACCACACGTATGCTTATGGAAGTAACTTTTGAAACTATGTCTAGCTCAACTCTTAAGGAAGTTATTTAATTAAGGATATGCCTAATGCCTTGATGTGTACATATAATACAACTAGGATAGATATAAATTTGGTTAACTCCTCAAGTTTGTTTCTTATATAGCTGACTTTTCTATTATATTAATTCTACAACTATTTCCTGGAACAAATGGGTTGTTACATGCAAATATAGATTATCCAACACTTGCAAGCTACTAGTTTGGTGCCAAAAACAAACGATGGTAATCCATTTTGATTTAAACCAAATTTATACTCTTCATGCAACGAATATAGAACTATTGTGTTGAATTTATAGAAATGAGCATCAATCGTGCAACTTTTCTACTCTTTCGAGCAACTATTGGTTTTGGGGTATATATAAAATTCAATCAAGCTAAGGTTTTGTTTAAAAGAAGAACAAAAGTTAAATGCTAACTAGTGTATATAGAAAAAATTACCCATATATGACCAGCAGCCCTGATATATAATTCACTAGATATATGAGATTCAAACTTATATAACTCAAAAACTATAACATGCCCATGTGGTAGATCAACAATGCGTGATCGTTCCGCATATCCACAACAACAAACCACACACATATCATATATATGCTTGATATGTATGCTTTTATATGTTTCATGTGTGCGTGGGACTGCAACTGTCTTTATATTCATGTTCATGTTTATGATATATATATATATATATAGAGAGAGAGAGAGAGAGAGAGAGAGAGGCTCACTGTCATGTTCGAGACTTGAAGAGAGAGAGCCGGAGAGAGATGATGATAATGGTGTAAAGTTGATGAATGCAGATAAAAGGGGTGGAGTTTATATTTATAGAGAAAAACTCGAAACACGTTTTGGTTACTTGTGGATCAAGTTTCTGTGTGGTGTCGATGTATTTCACATGAATGTTTTCTTGAGGAAAACATTTTTGTAAGCTTGATTTATTTGTTATTGTTTATTTTGAGAGCAGTTTAAATATATTATTAATAATTGAGTATTTTATTTACATATATATTGAATCAGGCATAGATGAATTCCTTAGTTGTTGTTGGGGTTATTAAAAAATGGCATTTGTAAAGTTTGAGAAGATAATGCGAAAGTACATTGTAATAAACAAGGAAATTGTTAGGAGATTGTTAGATAAGTTGCGTCTATATTCTCCACAACTCCAACTGGGTTTCCAATATTTTTAGAGGAAATTACATTTTTGGTACCTATGCTCTTGTTTTCAACGGTTTTTGTCGTGTGATTTGTAAAAACGCTCTAATTCAGTCCCTCGTTTTAACACCATCAAAAGAATGGGGGCGTTTTAATGGGTAAATTGCACGGAAAAGTAACAACATACTTTAGTTTTATTCTTATTCCGGGTAATATATTTCCAAAACTTTCATATTTTGTACATGAGATGTGAAATTTTAAACTTTTAAGTATCTGATTTACCTATACATTTCAAGCAACCGGTAACTAAATATGGCGTGTATTTTCTAAAATTGATGTGGAAAAAAATATTACATGCATTTTAGTGACATGCAAAATTAAAACACATTATTTTATTAAAACTAGGAATTCAGTCGGCACCTTCTCCCCGATCCGAATTTCCCATCGTTCATTCTTCTTCAATTGGATGGAGCACCCGTTTTGCAGATCTTTCATGCTCATCGTCACCAATCTTCTTCTACAAAAATCCTCGTTTTTCTTCTGCATCAACTCGATGTTTCTGTTGTTTTAGAGTTTTTTTAAATCTCACTTTTTTTGTGCTTTCAGGATTTGAAATTAGTGTATGAGATTGAAAGAGTATATATACCATGTCTTTCTTTGCTTTTGAATTAGTTTTCACGAGATTTCCTAAATAAGGAACAAAATTTGATGCTTCAGCAACGGAGTTGTACTTTGTGCATGTATGATCTATTAGACTAATAAGACAAACCTTTGAGTTTGAAAATAAGATAGTTTCTGCTCTTAATACAACTCAAAGACATGGTTGTTTGAATTTAATCTCCACTAAAGGTTTGAAATTTTTAGAGATTTGAATGCTACCCTCTAGTGAATTTGTTTTCTAACCATCATATTTATAATTATGTGGTAAATCAATCATCATAGTGTGATTCATACGAGAACAATAACAAAATAAAAGAATATGAAAACAGTTAAATCACGTGAATATCACATGTGGTTTTACAATAACGGTAAACGGAAGGCTGTGTGAGCGACATGGCATGCTATCTCAGGACATGGCCAAAGTTCTGTGAATCACATGTGATTTTATACATGATTTTAGTCTAAAACCACATGTGATTCGATTGTTTTTTATGTTCTTTTATTTGGTTATTTTTCTCGTATGAACTTGACTATATATAGGTTTGGGTTCAGGTAAAACCAACCTATTTTCGTGAGACCCATTACACCAAAAAATAACACTGAAAATTCATAGCAAAACATTGTGAAGAAATGAAAAACATTGAACCTTCACAATACAAATATTGTGAAGGTAAACCTTCAAAATGTTTTTGTTGTGAATGTTCAATGTTATTTATGTGGTCTCGCGGGTCCCACAAAAGCAGTTTGGTCTCACATGATCCCCAAGTATATATATATATATATATATATATATATATATATATATACTAGAAGAGTACTCGCGCAATGCAGAGAGACAAATCTCGATTTTAATGTTCTATTTTGTTATTTGTCTCTGTCGATGTTATAATACGATTTTATGTGTTTTTAAGAAAACAATAATAATTTTATTTTTGAATAAAATATAAATTTAAAAAAAAAATATATCAATGTTAATATCAAATCAACTATTTAAAAGTTCTCATTTTTATGTAATTTCTTTAAATTATTTTTTTTATTATAATTTAATTTAAGTTTAACAACAAAATAATTTATTTTTGGTTTAATAATWTAACATTTTATAAAKATAATAWTTAAGTATTCTGTTAGAACTCAMTRATTATCCTAATTATATTTTAGATTTTTTATATTTAAAATGAGATGTTTATTCTGTATTTGATTATGTTTATCTACAATTAGATACACGAATTCAGATATGGAGTTTTGATAAGTTTTACTTACGCACGATCTACTCGTAATATTGAGTTGTAAGTAATATGCATTAATAAACAGTACTTTACGTATAAAAATTGGTTTTTAATAGTTTTTATCAAATGTTTTATAATATAATATAGATAATATAGGATTATGTGTTTTTAAGAAAGCAATTTATATTTTATTTTTGAATAAAATATAAATTTGAAGATATCATAAATTTTTAAAAAAATATATCAATGTTAATATCAAATCAAGTATTTAAAAGTTTTTATTTTTTTATTATAATTTAATTTAAGTTTAATTATGAAATGATTTATTTTTGGTTTAATATTATAAATTTTATAAAGGTAATAATTAAGTATTCTGTTATTTAATGATTATCCTAATTATATTTTAGGTATGAGATTAAAAGTGATCAAATGTTCAGATCTCTTTTTACGTTTTTCACCATAACTTTTCTTCTCATACGATGCTTCACCTATATATTTATACATATATATAATAAAGATAAATTCAAATAAAAACCAAATTTTCATTGCAAATCAAGGTAGAATCTTTTCCCACCATCTCTATGTGATCAAAAAACTCATATTAGATAGACTCTTTTAAATTATTAATTATAGTGATTAGGGTAAAAATGAAGTCTATTTCAAACATCCCTACCTTATTAGATTTTTTATTTCTTTTTAACTAAAAAAATTTACACCATTAATTTTAAACTAAATTATCTTAAAAATTATAGTATTTTAATCAAACAAATCAAAAAACGAGAATTTTCGTGCTCTTTGATATGACATCCATCTTGATATAGTTTTTTTTTTCTCGTTTTACCCGTTTTACGTGAAATGTTATATGTGTAATATTCATTATGAATATTCATGTATGTTCAAGTATGTACAAAAACTTGACACCATAAATTTTTGACTTGACATTACCTTTTTCAATGCTTTCTTCAATGTCATAAGCACACAACCTGATCGACACCGCATTCTTCATCACGTAAACCCAACACCTATCGAGAATCCATCGACACCGAGCGAGAACCTATCGAGACTGGCCGATAATACATTCATTGACTTGCTTTGCGTTTATTTGTATAAAACCATAACCTACCACCTTCATTTTTTTTATCGAGTGCCTATTAATTTATTATCCGTTTGTGTGTGTAAAATCATAGCCTACCACTTTCAACTTTTAGTGAGATGGATAGGGACTGATCAAGACCAATCGAGAACTCATCGAGACCAATCTAGACTAATCAAGAATCCATCCATTGACTTGGTGTTTGGTTGTGTGTGTAAAATCATAACCTACCACTTTCATTTTTCATCGAGACCAATTGAGAACCTATCGATTGATTTAGTGTGTGTTTGTTTGTGTAAAGTATAACCTAGCACGATCATCTTTTATAGAGATGGATTGGGAACCTACTGAAATGAATCGGGAACTCAGGAGATTAATCGAGAATCCAATAAAGAAAAAGAAAATTAGAGTATGATTAGTTGAAACTGTAGTATATTCATGATTGAATATTATAGTGAAAATTAATATTTATGATAAATATCATCCTAATATGAATACTGGAGAGTTGTATACACGTGATCATACATAAATATTTATGATGAATAATATGTATATTGTAACGCCCACTTTTTTTTACCATGAGAAATGTTATGTAATCTAAAACGAATTCCTAAATAAATACTTCAAAATGACGGCTAAATTAAAACCGCTTAAACCGTTTACAGCAGAAGTTTTTGAATCAACCAAAAACTTAACTTAAGTTACAAATGATCAACACTTGAATGTCTAGACAAAAGATTAAATATAAAATGATAATAGGCAACTCTCTAAGCGTTTCCTTTGCCCTTATCCAACCTCGAACTACTTAGCCCTGAGATGCATATTATAGTCAGCTTATAAAACTTAGTGAGTTCATGGTTTGTAAGAATAAAATCATATCTTGATATATATATATATATATATATATATATATATATATGCATGCTTTATAATAAAAGTCGCAACTTTACAAAAATATATTTGGAACACTGAAAAGAAGAGGTCTCATGTAGTGCTTAGTCGAATATGGATCATTTAGTCATAAACACGCCCTGGGTTAATATGTCAGTCTCAATTTATCACCCACTTATATGTGTCGTGTTTTATGCTGGTCATGACTTACTGGTCAGATGCCCACCTTTTAATTATGAAACTTTAGTATGAAATATCATGTTAAAATTGTTCGAAAACTGATTAAACACATAGCATGCAACCCTTCACAAAATAGCATACATGTAAAATATATTGTAACATGTATGTAACTAAAATATCATGCATATGTACACATTATCAATGATTCATATCATGCTATAATAAATTTGTACTTAGGTGTGCATTCCAGTGAAATCTCATGAAGACTCACCTGACAACATGGGTTGCTTAACGAAAGTTGTTGGCTGGTAACCTACAATTTATAATATCGAATAGTGCATTAATGATTAACTTCTCCAAAAGCCAACATAAAACTCAACCTACGGTCAACTATGTCAACTATGTTGCATTTGTTACATGGAATAATAGTGAATTCCTTGCTTCGTGCTTTTGCCAGAGTTGGAGTTTATTTTGATTTCTTGTTGGACTTGTTTGATCCTTCCCATATCTTCTATCATAATTCTCCCAAGCGTTGTTCTCTTCAGCCACCTTTGCCATCTCCACTGCTTGGACAAACGTGATCAGTTTGGTCATGTCCACATACAATTTGATTTCAATTCTTAGTTCGTCTTTGAAGCGATTTATCTTTATTTGCTCGGTAGCTACCTGGTAACTGGCGAATCTCACTTTATCAAGATAACCGTTAACATATTCTTGAACCGACAATGAACATTGCTTTAATCTCAGAAATTTCGATTCTAGGTTTTTCACCTCCGATTCTAGGTTTTTCACCTCCGATTCTAGGTTTTTCACCTCCGATTGTGTGCAGTACTTATCCATAATCATCTTTTTCATTTGCTCCAAAGTCATAGTAGCAATGTCATCATCACATGTTATTGCACACTCAGACTCCTACCAATGCAATGTATAATCCACAAAGGTTTTAGCAGCTTAGGTCACTTTTTGATCTTCTGAGTACCTACAGATTTTGAAGCTACTTTGCATCTTGGTTACCCATTTCATCAGGCCAACTAGGCCCTCTATTCCCTTAAATTCTTTTAGCCTGATGCCCTTGAATGTTTTAAAGCTGCATCCCTTCTTCTTGATTGTCAATTCAGTTTTCTCTTTGGTGGGCGACTCCACATTTTCTTTAACGGATGTCTCCACCTTTCCAGTGGCTTGAGTGTTGATCATGGTGTTATTCCTTTGTAAGATTTCCACCTCTCCATCCTCATTGTCCTTAAATCTTTCACCCAACATTGTCTTAAACATATTCGACAATGTATCAATACAAAGGACTTGTGCCATCTGCTCATCTATCATCTTCTTTGTGAGGGGATTTCCCCTTCCATCATCTCCTTGACCCCTACCGATAGTTAAATTAGCTTGTATGGATGAAGTTGTGCTAGAACTTGCGATTTGGACACTGCCTCGACCTCAACTTTGGGCTCGAGTCCGACCTCAAACTGCTGGTGGAGCCATACCATTAGCACCTCCCCCCATTGAGGTGTTTCTTGTTGATCCATGAGAAACCATACTGACATAATAGGGTGTTATCATTTTAACATGGTTCCAAATTCAATCCTAACGCACTACTATTTGTTATAGCATAACCATCACATACAAGCAAAATACATAATAAGGAATCCACATCAAAATTTTCATAATACTCAGTAAGGTATATGTATCATGTGTCAATAAAGAATCATGGAGAGAGAGAGAGAGAGTGAGACATTACATAATTCTATTTACTTACAAAATATGGGATACTTCATAATCCTAAACACATATATGAATCATGTGAATCCTCAAACATATCTATTGAAGCATTGGTCGAGATGAAAACTCGATAAACTGTCTAAACGCATACAACAAAATCACATACCTAAAAGATTTCTCTCTCTCTCTCTCTCTTTTTCAAATTGATACTACCTCTAAAATAGATCTGCGAGGTAGCAAGAGAGATAAAGGTCCCTCAACCACTCCTCAAAAGATGTGGATGTCCTGAGATGCCACAACTCACACTAGCCTTTGGACCATTTTTGATGCATTGGACCCAGTTGAAGAAACAGCCCCTCGCTACACTAGCATATCTATGGTAACTTTCCTATATAAGTGAGCTCTGTCTCTAAATCTAGTGCACATTACGCGAGCATCAATTCTTCATTTTTGTTCAAGTACAACCTTAATATCCCAAATCGGAGCGTGACACTACTTCGAAAAAATTGCTTTCTTTGCGGCTAGCTCGTTTAGGGCTCCTCCTTGTTTGATATGTGTCTGCTGAAGATTGTTCACCCATCCCCTCAGTCTAGTGTTCCCATCTAAAGTTTGGGCCAACCTCTCTCTTATCTCGGTGTTCTCGTCTCTCAAGGTCTCTATAGTTTCCATCATCTCTTCACGTGTGGGGGTGCGGGGCGTGTAGTCTTTTGAAGATTTAGGTTTAGTCCTTCGCCTGACGGGCTCTCGTGATGATGCCTCACTAGTGTGGGCCAGACTATCGCTCTTAGCCTGGGTGCCCAAAACGTGCTTGGCACTGGAGTGGTGACTGTCAATAGATCCTTTATTCAGTCCTAGGTCGAAAGGTGTCTTACGTGTTCCCTATATGTGTCCGCGTCCGTGTCTGATAACCCTAGTGTGAATAGTATGAACCATGTCTCCGACAAGTCATAAAAGGAACACTATGTCATAAAGTGACGTGGGATCAAACTTAATGGCATTATAAGCACTACTAATACACAATAAACACGTACTTCTAACAATCCTCTCAGTTTAAGCTTAGGCTAAAGAAATCTTAACTTAATTACCTTAAACTAAGACTCTGATACCAACTTGTAACGTTCTCATTTTTTTTTACCATGAGAAAGATTACATAATCTAAAACGAATTCCTAAATAAATACTCCAAAATGATGGCTAAATTAAAACCGCTTAAACCGTTTACGGTCGAAGTCTTTGAATCAACCAAAAATTGACTTAAGTTCTAACTCGTCCCATACCAGGTTAAGTTACAAATGATCGACACATAAATATCTAGACAAAAGACTAAATATAAAATGATAATAGAAAACTCTCTAAGCGTGTCATTTGCTCTTATCCAACCTCGAATTACTTGCCTTTGAGATTTATTTATAGTCAGCTTATAAAGCTTTGTGAGTTTATGGTTTGCGTGAATAAAATCATATCTTGACATATATATCAAGCATATATGCATTCTTTATAATAAAAGTCACAACTTTTACAAAAATATATTTTGAACATTAAAAAGAAGAGATATCATATAATGTTTAGTCGGATATGGATCATTTGGACACAAACACGATCTGGGTTGATATGTCAGTCTTAATTTCTCATCCACTTATTTGAGTCGTGTTTTATGTTGGTCATGACTTACTAGTCAAATGTCCATCCTTTAATCATAAAACTTAAATATGAAATAATATGCTAGAGTTATTTGAAAACTGATTAAACACATAACATACAACCGTTCATAAAATAACATACATGTAAAATATATCGTAACATGTATGTAACTGAAATTCGTGCATACGTACACATTATCAACAATTTATATCATGCTAAAATAAATTTGTACTTAGATATACATCTCAATGAAATCTCATAAAGACTCACTTGACAACGTAGGTTGCTTAACGAAAGCTGCTGGCGGGTAACCTACAATTTATAATATCGAATAGTGCATTTATGATTAACTTCTCCAAAAGCCAACATAAAAATCAACCTACGGTCAACTATGTCTCCTATGGTCAACTTTGGTCAACTATGCTGAAAAACACTCCTCACGTCAATTAAAAACACATGAACCATCAGTTCCGACATAAGGTGTCTCATCTAGCTACAGATCTTAAAACGACATCATAAACGTGATTATTAAGTTATCTATTACATAACAAATAGGTTAATAATTACGTATTTCGAGTTAAAGCGTCCTAAGAAATTTATAACCCGAGTAACGTCTCACGTGGTCAATTAATCATTTTATGACTCCATAAAATCATCTGTTATAAATAAAGTGTTCAAAACACACACACACACACACACACACACACATATATATATATATATATATATAACTCAAGTGCTAGGCTCTAATCTCATTAACAAAAATCATCTAATCATTTAAGTAATTCATTATAATTATCCACAAATAATTATATAGTTAAAGTAGTAAATTACAACCTTGACGATATTTCTATAAAACAAAATAATTACATATTGCTTGAAATATACACTTTTTAATTTCAAGGGCGTTTTGGTAATTTTTTTAATGAATAATAAAATAAAGTTATAATTTGCACATCTAAAATTTTCAAGGAAATTTTCTGAATTTAAGAAAGTTATAGATGTTAAATCTAATTTTCTAGACTCTAGAGATTATAATAGAAATTTATTAAGCCAGTCAGTCAATTAGCAAATATATAAAATTTATAATCCTAATTAGCATAAAGTAACTTGGTAGTTGGGTTGGTCAAGACGCGGTCCTACCTAATAGAGGTCACGTACTCGAGCCTGTTATTTAACAGATTTCTATTTTACTTTTTTACGGGTCGGCTCCATTGATTTTATGGGTTAGATCTGGGCCTGACCCAACCCGGTCGTAACCCAGAAACAGCAGCTCCATGGCTGCATGTTTTTTGTGGTTTTTGAGCTCAAACTTGACCCATTTTTTGATTTTTTTTTTTCCTTCTTTTTGTACCCAAACCTTTGTAATACTTTTACCAATATTTTGATATAAATAACACAATTTTTTTCGTCAATAAATAAGTTCCGTTTTCATACTTAAAGTTTTAGTTTTAAACTAAATCGAACAAAACTTTAAACCTCAAAGTTGAACCATAAAACACGAAATCTGAAACATAAGACTACTAGGGTTCCATAGAGGACTTAAAAACGAAGCTAACCATATAAAGATCATGAATATTAGTCGAACATTTTTACCTCTAATAACCGAAAAGTAGAGCTTTTGGACTACGAACTTCGACCTCCGATTTCTCTTTCCAAACTCGACGAAACTTCTGTTTTCTTGAACCAAAAATGTAGAGGACGTTGACTATTTTACTCTGATTTTTTTTTGGCTTATTGGTTGACTAAGAGAGCCAATAAGAGGCCTCAAAGCTCGACATCGTTCCATCCCCTTCAAATTCCAGAATCTGACATATTTACAAAACAGGTTCTTCTGGTTTGGACCTGTTAACATCTGACATACCCTTTTAACTATCAAAAAATTACATTCGGCCCCCTGGCTTCAATGCTTTGGCCAAATTTACATTTTTCATCCCTATTTTGAGTTTTTTCTTCACTGTTAGTCCGATTTTCAAAAATCTTTTAATTAACTAGTTTATTTAATATATATATATATATATATAGATATATTTGTGTGCGTGTATATATATTATAATCCAAAAATGAAAAGAATAGTAATAAAAATAAAAATTATTTATTCCTCGAAATTTTTGGGTTTTACATATATTTATGATGAATAGTATGTATATATTTATGACGAATGTTATAAAGAAAATGTATGTTCATGATGAATATCATACTGATGTATGAATATCTAAAAGTTGTTGTATACACGTTAACCTATATATTTTTTTATGATGAATAGTATGTATATTCATGATGAATTTAGTGAAAATGTATATTAATGATGAATATCATATTGATTTATGAATATTGAAGAGTTGTTGTACAATATATAATCATAATGAATGTTAAAGTAAAAAAATGTATATTCATGATAAATATCATATTGATGTATAAATATTGAAGAGTTGTTCTATATACATGAAAGAACCTTAAATATGTTCACTCGATCGATGGTTCCAATATAACTTGGAATATCTTGGGCATAATATGACTCACAATTATCCCCGAGTTTCTATATATGGATCAAAATACATGGAGCTATAGGTGGAGAGTTCATTTACTATATATGACTCAAAGGTAGACCCCTTCACCATTGCTTTGTTTCAAACAGTTATCTTCAACGACCCAAGCTTCATAAACAATGGTTGAAATACGTGTTAGAAAAGAAATTAGTGATAAACATATTGATTTTTAGAAAAGGTTCATTTACCTCTCATAGAGATACATATACCTATTTTAGACCAGACCATCGTTTATGGCTTTTTATGTCAAATGTACCACTAGGTGTAACATAAAATCAAAGAATCCAGGCGGGAAGACCTTTCCAACTTGCAAATTGTTTGAATAATACTTGTTTGCAATGGAATCAAGTCTTCTATGTAGAACATTCTTGAGTATATTACACGAAAGAATGCGAACAACTTTGTTTTACACCCCATATCGGAGTCAGTATCATCCCTCATAAGACAATAGGGAACAATGATTGTATACACACACGACAGTCATGAGTCTTATAGTTACAACAACTAGAGTCTACAAGGTTTACACACCCCCTATATTCGAAGCATACTCATTGATATGTGTTGAGAATTTAACACAAAGCGTTCATTTTACGTCTTTTTAGTTATAATAATTTATTTTCATTCCCACTTTGAGTCATTTTCATTTATTTCTTTATACATTTGTTATTATGAAGCTAAATGTTGTGGTTTACTTGATGGTATGTGTAATTGAAGCTAATTGAGAGTTTTTGTAAAAACAGCAAATGCTACAGCATTGGTGCAGCGTTGACCTGATTCATACACGACTTTTTGGAGGGCTTAATGAACAAGACGCTAACTTTTTGAAGATGGAGGACAGCTGRAAATAGCTGGATTTTTAGTGGAAAAATYAGATGTACTTTTTAGTTAGGCTTWTGTACTTTTTAGTTAAAMTTTGGTTAAGGATTTGTACTTTCTAGTTACACTTTTGTTGYTTTGTAACTAGCTTTTAGAAAACTTAGCCTACAAGTATTTTTATTTTGTCTTCTASTAACCCCTTTTGGGTATAAAAAGAGGGCTTAGGGTGCCTTCTAAACCATCCTTCATTGGATTCTTCATTGGATCCCTTAATATATAATACCATCTTTTCTTCCATTAGCTAGTTTTTGTAAACCCTCTCCAAGGGTGTTCTTCATTTAAAGACTTCAAGTTCTTCTTCATCTTTTTMTTTATTTACTTTCTCGTCTTTTATTTTCCRTCATTTATTTTCTTGTCCTTTACATTTCCGCTATTTACATTCCGCTATTTATTCTCTCGTCATTTACATTCCGTCATTTATTTTCCGCTATTTACATT
>NC_037539.1:30929833-30931866 GCF_001531365.2 Cynara cardunculus var. scolymus
TTTGGATCTCACCTTAAGTCTTACACCCTTGTTTCTTTTATTTATTATGTATTCTGTTTTGGATCGCCTTAAAATCAATCAAAAGTCTTCAAAATCGTCATCTGAAATCATCTCTTTCATTGGACTCTAATCTAACTTTGGCTACAATCTCCGTGGACAATAATCTGGTACTTGTACCACTTTATTACTTGGAAAGACAACGTTGGGCCGTATTGTATACTTGCTTTGTGGCCTAATTTCATTAATCTAAAGGTGTGAAATATAACCGACCAAGTTTTTGGCGCCGCTGCCGGGGATTGCTTCGCTAAAGTTTTATTTTGAGTTAATTAAAAGATTTGATTTTTCTAGTACCATCAGAATCTTTTTTAAAAGTGGTGTATGCCACGGTCACAACGTGGTGGATTTTTCGAATTTGATCCCGATATTGAGAGAACGTTTCACCATCGGAGGAGGGGTCAAAGAGCATTTTTTGCTCTACTCCCTCCAAATATGGCGTTACCTCCCCCAAATATTCCGGAAATACCACATTTGGAAAACCAACCGCCGGGTTTTGAGCAGATTCCACAATACCCGAACTTTCACCAAGGACATCCCCATAATGGTAATAATTTGGACACGGAATCGGAACCTAATGAGAACCAAAGAGCACAAACTCCGAACATTATTAATTTGGCAAATTCCAAAAATGAGAGGATCATGGATTATGCTATTCCGGATTTTGAGCAATTAAATTCCGAGATTATTAGGCCACATATGACCGCTCTCCATTTCGAACTAAAACCGATAATGTTTCACATGTTGCAAACAAATGGCCAATTTATCGGATTACCTTCGGAGGACCCACATTCGCACTTAAAATCTTTTATGGAAATCACTGATGCCTTCCTTATCCCGGGAGTGTCAAATGACGCTCTCAGACTCACTTTATTTCCATTTTCATTAAGGGATCGGGCAAAAGCGTGGTTTAACTCGTTAACTCCGGGTTTTGTGTCGTCATGGAGTAACATGGCGGAAAAATTTTTACGAAAATATTTCCCACCAACAAGGAACGCTAAGTCTAGAAATGAGATCTGTCTTTTTAAACAAATGGACGATGAGGCTGTGCCTTCGTATTCCATGAATATGATATCTATCTAGTGTGATGTATGGAATATATGACAAAAGTGGAGTGTTGGAGTATTTCTATTGATCGGTCATGTCATATAGGCCCGAATTGGACATCCAATTGCTTTGATTTGAATTATCCGGAGAATGCCTTATATAGATATCCAATATATCAAAAAGATGGACAATCAAACCTATTTCTCGATTGAATAGAAGCCCAAAGAGGTGAATAGGGTCCCAAATAACGAGAGATATGTAAAAAGCAGGTCCGATTACGCCTATTCCTAATCCTAAATGGAATGTAATGACGTAGGGATCCATATGTAAACATAGTATCTATTTAGATACGCTCAAATGACCCCTTCTCACAATGAGAATGTATATAACCCTATTCCGGCCTGGTCCGCATGGGAAAGGATTAAAGAGCTGTTGAGGAAATGCCCACACCATGGCATTCTGTACTGTATTCAACTTGAGACATTTTACAATGGGTTAAATCCCATGGCAAAACAAATGCTCGATGCGACTGCGGGTGGAGCCTTTACAGCTATGACCTATAATGAACGATATGAAATCCTAGAAAAGATATCCGCCAACAATGGACATTGGGCCGACCCTCGTGCTCAATCACAGAAAAAGACTGTTGGGATACATGATGTAGATGCATATACTACATTAACAGCTCAGCTTACCTCCATGACCAACCTACTGAAAAATTTAACTTCTGGTCAGGGAGGACAACAAGTTGCTAATACACCTGTCCCAACAGTCCTATATGTGCAGTGTGTGTGTTGTGGTGGGGAACACTCGTATGAACATTGTCCTCATAATTCTGAATCCATAAACTTTGTTCATAATGGATATGGTCCCTATACCAACAATTACAATGCAAGTTGGAAACAACACCCGAATTTTTCTTGGACCAGTCC
>NC_037539.1:30932491-30936010 GCF_001531365.2 Cynara cardunculus var. scolymus
CCACCTCCACAGGCTGATTTATCATCTTCTTTGGAAGCAATGATAAAGGGGTTATTTGCGCATGCTCAAGCTCAAAATCAAGCTTTGATAACCCAACAAAACTCTCAAAATCAATCTCTTTTTAATCAGCAAAGTGCGGCTATCAGAAATCTGGAAACCCAAGTTAGTCAACTTGCACTCAATCAGACCAATAGAGTCATTGGTACTTTTCCTAGTAACACAGAAGTCCCAAGAGCCTTAGGAAAGGAACATGTGAAAGCAGTGACCCTTAGGAGTGGGAAGGAGTTGAATGATAAGGTGCAAAAAGCTAGTGCACCAATTTTTTCAAAAACTGATGCTACAGCATTGGTCCCAGTCAAAGAAAGACCGGTCCAACCTTTAGAGAAGCAAGCATCTAAGACCACCACTTCTATTCCCCCAAGATCAGACTATCCCTTACTGTTTCCTTAAGATGTTTTAAAAAAATCAGAAGGGACTGAGGTTTTAGAGACCCCTAAGCTTGATTTAAGACTCCATCTGAACCTCCAAAGTGCACCACAAAGACTCAAGGCATTCAAGACCCATCTTGCACAACACATCCAAGCAAGAATGTGATAAAACTAGTTCCTCCTTATGTTCCTTACACCCAAAGGTTGAGGAACCAGAAAGAGGAATTACATTTTAAGAAGTTATTGGATGTGTTCAAAGAATTGCACATCAACATACCACTTGTTGAGGCAATTGAGCAAATGCCTAGTTATGCTAAGTTCCTCAAGGACATCTTAAGTAAGAAGAAGAAGCTGATCGAGTATGAAACCGTAGCTCTTACTGAAGGATGTAGTGCATTTCTGACCAACAAGATACCTCCTAAGCTTAAAGACCCGGGAAGTTTCACTATTCCTTGTTCTATAGGTGGGAAAGAGATTGGGAAAGCTTTGTGTGACTTAGGTGCTAGTATCAACCTCATGCCTTTATCTGTTTTCAACACCTTAGGCATAGGGGAGGCTAGACCTACCACGGTTACACTCTAATTGGCCAACAAGTCCATAGCATACCCTAAAGGAAAGATTGAAGATGTGTTAGTGCAAGTTGACAAGTTCATATTTCCGACAGACTTTATCATTCTAGACTTTGAGGCAGATAAGGACATTCCTATTATTTTAGGAAGACCATTTCTAGCCACCGGAAGAACTCTGATAGATGTCCAAAAAGGAGAGTTGACCATGAGACCCCAAGACCAAAAAGTCACATTTAATGTATTCAACTCTCTAAAGTACCCTGATTACTTGGAAGAGTGTTCAAGAATATCTAAGACAGAGGAGATGTGTTTGGAAGAGAGAATTCAGAAAAACCTTAAGTTGGAAGGAGAATATGATGAGGAAATAGAAGAGGAAAATGTTGAGGAAATAGAGAAAATAAGAAATGATGTTGTCCCAATGGATGCTGTAGCATTTGAGCTGCTACAAAATAGTGAGCAAAAGAGCTTCACCCCATCCATTGTATCACCACTTGACTTAGAATTGAAACAACTCTCACCTCATATAGATTCTGAGAATTATGCACTCTTGCACACGGCCTCTAAGGCATATTTGATTGAGATCATGACTTTCCTTGGAATGCATGAGACTGATTGGAAGCCTTACACTCATTTCATGTTGAAAACCTTTAAGGCTGCCAATTTGTCCTCTGATAAGAATGTTTGGATAAGCTTTATTAGACATTATTTATCATCGACTAATCATAACAACNTGATAGATGTCCAAAAAGGAGAGTTGACCATGAGACCCCAAGACCAAAAAGTCACATTTAATGTATTCAACTCTCTAAAGTACCCTGATTACTTGGAAGAGTGTTCAAGAATATCTAAGACAGAGGAGATGTGTTTGGAAGAGAGAATTCAGAAAAACCTTAAGTTGGAAGGAGAATATGATGAGGAAATAGAAGAGGAAAATGTTGAGGAAATAGAGAAAATAAGAAATGATGTTGTCCCAATGGATGCTGTAGCATTTGAGCTGCTACAAAATAGTGAGCAAAAGAGCTTCACCCCATCCATTGTATCACCACTTGACTTAGAATTGAAACAACTCTCACCTCATATAGATTCTGAGAATTATGCACTCTTGCACACGGCCTCTAAGGCATATTTGATTGAGATCATGACTTTCCTTGGAATGCATGAGACTGATTGGAAGCCTTACACTCATTTCATGTTGAAAAAAATTTAAGGCTGCCAATTTGTCCTCTGATAAGAATGTTTGGATAAGCTTTATTAGACATTATTTATCATCGACTAATCATAACAACTCCATTTTTGTAGAAAGGTTGGTGCTTTTGTTTAGTCTCATAACAGGTGAAAATATCAACTTTCGTGAAAACATTCTGAAGGCCATCAAGGTGGATAATAAGAGTTTATTTGAAGAGAATGAGAAGTTGAAGATGGAGATGGCAGTCCGGAGCACACAGCCTACTCCTTCGGAGTAGGACAGGTTCTACCACCCTAATTTAGCTTCATATTTTATCTTTTTGAGTCGGGAATAGTTTTTTATACTTTATAGTCTTATTTTTTACGCATGATCATTTCAGTTGAGGGCTGTTAACACATGAGATCATAACCCGAATAATTTTAGTGATTGTTTGTCATTTAATCATGGTACTTTGTTTTTTGCTAGAACTAGCAAAACTCTTTTTGGGAAAACACTTTGATCATACAATCACCATTAGGAAATGAGATAGGCCATCTTTTCTATGCTCATATTAGCCACTTGCACCCTTTAAACACCATTTACCCCACAAAATGCCAATGAGGACATTGTCATATTCAAGTTTGGGGGAGAAGTTCACATAAGGACACAAAGTAAATACAAAAGAGCAAAGCTCTAAATTGACTCCTTATCACACAAAGGGTATTGAAAACACAACAAAAGTCCCATAGGGGCTATGTGTTTTAGAAAATGTTATGAAAAAGCACAACAAAAGTCCCATAGGGATTATGTGCAAACTCYAAACTAAAGAGGCCAAAAGGCCCAAAAATTTGAAAATTTTTATATGGAGTATACAAGTGAAAAAGGCAATGAGAGAAAAGATACGCCAATGAGAGAAAACCCTATAAGCCCTATTGATCCTAAAAGGGTAATTGTGTTTGAACTTAACGATGAAAAGGGAATGCTAGCCAATGGTTCACATAAAGAACTTGGTTTTGAGTGACTCATCTTAGATTTATGAAAGACTATGAACATCATGATGCTATAACTCTCTTTGGGAAAGCACTTAATGCCTTGATCATGCATTTTTGTTTATATTGAGTCTTTATATTTGTCTTTTGGTTGCTTGGGGACAAGCAACAATTTAAGTTTGGAGGTATGATATGTGTTGAGAATTTAACACAAAGCGTTCATTTTACGTCTTTTTAGTTATAATAATTTATTTTCATTCCCACTTTGAGTCCTTTTCATTTATTTCTTTATACATTTGTTATTATGAAGCTAAATGTTGTGGTTTACTTGATGGTATGTGTAATTGAAGCTAATTGAGAGTTTTTGT
>NC_037539.1:30936989-30941855 GCF_001531365.2 Cynara cardunculus var. scolymus
TTTCAAAACGTAACTCCCGATGGGTTGGTCACTTGTCAAAAGTGTTAAAGTGCGATAGATTCAGAGATGAACTATCAAGAACAAGCCAACTCAAATGATATATGAATCGACTCGAGAGAGTGATTTTTAACAAAGAGATTTGTTTATCCATATATTTTGAAAACACCATCGTGTCACTATCYCCGGTCCGGACACCACATAGAGATATGGGTGGAAAGCTATAAGATAGTGCAATGGTGAAGTCCGAGAGGAATGCCTTCAAAATAGATGGTGGAACTTAGTTTCGAAACATTGCTTGCTGTAGCATTGCTACAGCATTGGCTGCTAAAATTTGTGTTTGGATCTCACCTTAAGTCTTACACCCTTGCTTCTTTTATTTATTCTGTATTATGTTTTGGATCGCCTTAAAATCAATCAAAAGTCTTCAAAATCGTCATCTGAAATCATCTCTTTCATTAGACTCTAATCTAACTTTGGCTACAATCTCTGTGRACGATAATCCGGTACTTGTACCACTTTATTACTTGGAAAGACGACGTTGGGCCGTATTGTATACTTGCTTTGTGGCCTAATTTCATTAATCTAAAGGTGTGAAATATAACCGACCACTCATCCAAAAACTCCAGCTACTTCAACCATTCACACAAGTGTTTCACCTATTGTTTGCTCAAACTACACGACAACTTCGTTTCAGTATTTTGTTGCATGACGATGCAATCTGCAAATCCCGTTGATCGTAATAAATCTCTACATCCCTGCCACACGGAAAATTAATTAAGAAAATAAAAAATAAAATGTTTTTTGATTCGTAGGTAATGCATCGGAAATGTGTAAATTCACCGACGGATTAAGGACAAAATTTGGTTTCGTCTGGAAAATTATCCAGGTTGGATTTTTGTTGATGTTCCGTCAGAAATTACTGACGGATTTTGGCCACAAGCAAAATACATCGGTGATACCCAACTTTCTTGCCGTGTTAGTTAATTCATGTACCTTATTAAATGTTTTATACTAAAAATATATCATTGAATGTATCTCAAGTATTACAATCCTAAAGGCTTACATCGACAAACGTTTTTTTTAGAAATCCGTTAGTAAAGATGACGTTTGTCGGTAATCCATCACAGAAAGTTTGTCTGTCAAGAGTTGGTAGGTAAAGAATTCAGCAACGAATTGCCGAAGTATATAACCGATGTACTTACCAAGGGTTGACCGATGGATATCGGGAAATTGTATTTAAGTTAAATTATAAAATAAAATTTATATACACCGTAAACAATCCTTCGGTGATAACCACTCTACAGGGCCATCCTTGTGGGAGACCGGGGGAAGGCACCGGCCGAAGATCAAAAGAATATAGTAGATAATAACAGTGCAAAACAATCTAATATATAACTGAAATCTTATAGAATGTGGTGGACAGATTTTTAAACCTCAGGATGCCTTGCACTTATAATTTCCTTACAAAGTTCCAAATATGTATTGATTTTTATTATAAATCTAACTTAACAGATCTTTTTGTTTGTTACAAACATCAATTAAGTTTTCAACTCCTGAATAAAATTCATCTCAATCTTGAATTTAGAAGTTTATCATTTTCTTAACCTCAAATGCAAACTCAACCTCTTTCTTAGAACATAAAGAGGAAAAACGTATGCATAAAATATGGTGTCATCAATGGCACATTCCAACCTATTATTTCTCTGTTAATGGGTAAAAGAATTTAGTTTCATGGACACAACCATATTAATTTGTTGCATTATCACCGCTTTTATTTTGGAACTACAATGATAATAAGTTTTCCTTGGTAGAGTTGGTTTGCAAAACTTTTCTTCTACCCTAAACCCGGGTTCGAATCTTGTTAGTGTTGTTTTCTTAGTCAAATGATACCACCATTTGAATTTTTTTCCCTATATTTGTCTCTTAAATGATACCACCATTTGAATTTTTTCTCTATATTTGTCTCTTATAGTCAAAATAGTGCCACCAATTTGAATTTTTTTCCCTATATTTGTTTCTTATAGTCATAATAGTGTCACTGTTTGAAATTTTTTCCATATATTTGTTTCTTATGTCAAATTGTACCAACATTTGAAAAAATTCTTAGGTCCATCTTTGGCTTTAAGAAGTTCACATGGAACTTATAACTAGGTTTACTTGGTATCTCTCTATCCAATTATCATCCTAGGTTCATAAATCTCTATTGTAGCTGCTATCGACTTATTTGAAACGCGAATACAATCAACACATTGTAAGGTGATCAATCAAGCAAAGCAATACCACGACAATTTTATATTGACATTAGTTCTTATTTATCGACAACAATTGATAATGAGAACACTGGGGGATGGGTCGAGTAAAGTCCCCTGGGGCCGGAAAAATCACAGAGACGTACTAATACGATAGGGCTTTGAACATTAAACAATAATAAGTAGGAATAAAAATAAAATGAATTGCTTGATTTATATAATATATAATGAGTCTATTTCCTCAAAATCACAAATTTCTATTCCAGATTAAACTAAGGGAAATGAAAATTATTCTTTGTCGTCTTTATTTCCATTCCCCGGTCGCATGAATTAACGAATTACACATGTCTTTAAAAACCTTAAAACTATTAATACAATTTTTGACAAAATCATATCGGTACCTTACAATCATTTACTTCGAGAAATTATTATTATGGCTTTTATGAAATTTAAAACATTCATTTTCAAATATTACAATAATTTAAAAACAGATAGCTTGAGAAGTAATTAACCGAAAATTAAAGTAATAACAGTCCAATTATTTTAAATTACAGGAACCGACTACTACTAATAGATTGTTCAGTTAGATTTTTCAGATGCTAGAATGAGTTCTTGAGAAAGAACGCAATACAAATAAATAGTGATAGGCCCATACAATTAGAAGATGGGCCCAATATCAATAAATGGAGTAGATTCATTTTATCGTCTTAAAAAAATACAAACGAGATCATAAACTTTGTTTTTGTAATCATTCATATCAAACAAATATCAGATCTGATACCAACTGTTGGATAATTTTCCAACAGCAAAGATTCATAACAATAGGGGCAGACCTACTTGCATAGGTCAATACAGTAGCACGAGGTATGGTTTTGTTGTTAGGAAAAAAATATGTTTATGAAAGGGTGTCATTGTATTGTATTGTTTTGTTCGATATCATTAGTACAGTTTTTGAAACTGAAGCTTTGATGTAAGTTTTTAGTAGCAGAGTTGATAAATGTTGTTCAATTTGCACGAAAACTTTGGTTCAAGTTGTGGCGGATCCAGAAATTTTTGTAGTTGAGGCACACTTAAGGGTGTAGAAAAAAAAAATCAAAACCAAATAATTCATCCGAATGAAAACGGTTTTAGGTTTTCCTTTTTGGCTTAAACGGTTCAGTTAACCGAATAAAAATAATTTATTCATGTGGATTTTCAGTTGACTTTTTACTAATTTAACCTTTTACTAATTTGGTTAAACTAACATATTATACTATTATTATATATTTTTCTATATAGTTTAAACTTAAAGCAAAAATTACACATTATAACAAAATTCGACTCGTTTATTTAACATGTTGGCACTTGGTGGTCGACTTCGAGCTCCTGAGCAATGAACCAGTGCCTTGTGGTGACACTACTAAAAAATGGGTTTTTCCGATGGCGATATCCGTGGGAAAAACAAGGTTCCGACGGATATAGCCATCGGAAAAAACCCCGCCGCTAAATGCAATTTTCGACGGAATTTTTGATGAATTTGTATATTTTGGCGGAAAAAACCCACCAGAAATCCGTCGAACAGTTTTATAATATGTTATACCTTTTCCGAGTTAATTAGAAGCTTTAGAAAATGTTTTGATAAAGCTTATATTTAATTATTACCGACAAATTCTCCGTTAGAAATCCGTCGGAATGTAGCTAGTATAGGAAAACAAAACCAAAAAACTTTCGAATCTAAAATCCTAAAATATAAAGATCTTGTAAATTAAATACAAATATACAATCTACAAATCCGAAATTCTTCAACAAAATTAAAGTATGATTGATGACAATAGTTCATAAATAAAATATACCAAATCTATTGCCGTGGGGTCGGCAAAAATTGTTGAGATTGTATAAACTTTTTCATCATATCCATCATGTCTGCATGCTCTATCTTCCGGATCTCATCTTCCCTGTTCGAATCTCTTCTCGGCGGAGAATTTCATCAACCTCCTTCTGTCGGATCTCATCTCGAGTGCACATTTCTTGAATTTGGGACTGTAAGTTGTTAATTAACTACAAATACAATAAACGTCGAAATTTCCATAAGAAGTATAAATGAAATAGTTAATCATCAAAGGATAAATAAATACATACCTGACTATTTACATTAGACGATCCACTCGAGTTTGCTTGTAAGGATGTCCTGATCAAGACCAAATTTGGATCTTGATTGTACTCGAGCCCAAAAAGACGGCCTTTCTTGGATCCCCCAACCGCCTCATTCCACTAGTCGGTATCAACTAGGGGATAGGCCGAGGATTCTCATTGTACTTTTCGGTGAGATTGTTTGAATAGGTACCCTGTGGTTTTAAAAATACTACCAGTCAAATTCGACAGCATAACGGCTGTAAATGAGACGTTTCCAACTAAAACAATCCTAACGTTTGCCCAACAAATGGCAACCCAAACTATATATATATATATATATATATATATATATAGAATATAGAGGAGTGATCATATGAAAACCGCCCTCATTTGTGTAAACAGTGCAAACCACCTTCATTTGTCGATTTCATTGTTTAATCTTATGAAATTTTTTCATGAAATTGTTTAATCTTGTGAAATTGTTTCATATAATACTTTTTTTGAT
>NC_037539.1:30941867-30943768 GCF_001531365.2 Cynara cardunculus var. scolymus
GTTGTGAAATTGTTTCATATAATACTTAATGAAACTGTTTCATGTATTTCTCTAACATTAATGAAACTGTTTCATGTATTTCTCTAAAATTAAAATTATGAAGATGATAATATCTATGATTAACACCCTCCATAATAAAAATGATTAATCAACCTCTCATAATTACAAAAAATGAACAAAATGAAAAATTATGATTGGTTGAATGCGGTTTTCACGGTTTGTACAAATTGAGTGGTTTGCATTTGATCGCTCCCCTATATATATATATATATATATATATATATATTAACATCTAACTTAAATAATCATAACGTTTGGCCAACAAATGACAACCCAAACTAGATAGAAATATATATATATATATATATATATATATATATATATACACACATACATACATATACACTAACATTTTAACTTAAACAATACTAACGTTTTCCCAACATATGGCAACCCAATATAGAGTTTAAAGTTACATATATAGGTATTGTAAACTTACCGCAACCTGGATACACCTCGAAGTCATGTACTCCCTCGTGACCTGCTACCCAAAGATGACTCTATACTCGACCTCTTCTTATGCGTATGATCGAAGAGTTTCACAGCGGACAGTGGCACATCATTTTTTTGCTTTCGTCTACAAAGGTGCAAGTAATACGAACATGTGTTAATTGTATCATATTAAAATTCATACTACTAAAGTAATTAATTTTAAGGACCAACCAGGCGAGCACCATGCACGGCGAATGTGATCGATCCACCAGTGTGTTTGGCTATATCACCTTCCATCATGATTATTTGGTTATCATGCGCCGTCTTGAATACCACACCCTTTCAATGGAAAAAGTTTCAGCGATCAATCATCTCACACCAGATACGAGGATCGAGCCACTTGGGGTGGAAGCCCTTTAACATATTCATATCCCTATTAGGGTCATTTTCTACATAGGGCATCGATTGACTTCTGGCCTTTTCTGTTGCCCTTCTCCTAGCAGTATTCATACCATCATTGTAGTTTTTGGCACCCCGAGTCTCTCATGTTTGCAGCATCTTGGTGTCCAGTGCTGGATCCCAACAATAGTATCTGTATACGTAAAAGATTAGTAGCTTGTTAAGTACAAAATAAAACTAGCGAAAATAAAACAAGCTAAAAGAATACTACACACTTGGAAATACTCCCACATCTGTGTCTTCATCTCCTTAGGGATTTTCGACCACGTGCACCATGGCCCTCAATCCTTGATTGAATAATCTGAGTCAAATGACGGGTCGCGTGGGTGTTATTAAACCTATGTAATTAGTTGAATTAATATCGATACCTAAATATAATTAATTTGATAAATTAGTTAATATAACTCTTACTCGTTGGATGTAACACCAATCCTCGTTCTCTCGGCTGAAAGATGTTCCGGAGCATTGATGCCACAACATTTGCAGACTCAAAGTCATCTGCTTGTACATAAGCACTAATAGATCAGGAAAGGATTCCCAATCTGTTTCTCCTTTCAACATCACCCCTCCACCTCCTCCTTGTCTTGCCGATAATTAGTGTTAACTTTGTGAACCAATCTTGGTCTTTGATTCTTAAAATCTATGGGGGTAAGATCAATTGTGGCATATTTGTAATTATTTAAAAATGAAGGATATCAAAACATAGGTTAACATGAGTATTTTTGGGAGAGATGTTGAAATTGGTTACAAATCGGTAATTAATTAATTATATCAGCTACAAATCAGTAATTGCTCATTTCTTTTATAGTTCGTAAAATCATCCGTATTGAATTATGAACATTGTACTGAACACTTATTAAAACATATGAATATATATATATATATATATATATATATATATATATATATATATATATATATATATATAGACTTGGGATCATGTGAGACCA
>NC_037539.1:30944497-30955808 GCF_001531365.2 Cynara cardunculus var. scolymus
ACCACAAACTAATTAGTTCTCATTTGATTAGGCCCCTATATATATATATATATATATATATATATATATATAACTTATTAACTAATCTTAGTTCGTGGCTTTCACATATGAACATATGAGAACACATATGAACACTTATTTGCACCTATTAAAACATATAAACTCTAAAGCAATTGGCTTTCACATCTGAAAATATTAATATGATAAAAGTGTTTCTCTTGGAAACACATGTTGACTAAATGTTAGATGTATATAGATATCGTTTTATGAACACAATGGAACACATGTGAACAATTATATAAACCAAATGAACATTAACGAACACTTAATTTATTGGCTTTCACATGTGAACATAATACTTTCTAATCATAAGATCTTCAATCTTCTTGTATTGTGATCCACCATCTTCACCCATGTTTGTATATCTCGATTATGAATATTTATCTATAAAAACACTCCTCCACCACTACTATGGTTCAATAAATCAAACCCAATTGTTCGACGTGAAGAACGATGTCGATTATATTTATGTTGAAAATTCAACATCCAAGTTTCTTATCATACTAAAACAACAAATCTTCTATAAGTTGGCAAAAAAGTTACACATATTACTTTAGCAATAATCATAGGATTGATGTTTTTGTAACTGTCCATTAATGAATATAAAATTAAGACAAAAGAAGATTACTATTGTATCTTCAATATTAATTGTGTGGTGATAAAGGAACTTAATCTAACAAAAGCTTGTGATTGGTCTAAATGGTTTATATAGTTAATTCCCTTTTCATGCTTAACAAATGATCTTAGATCTCTCTCTCTCTCTCTCTATATATATATATATATCTACATATATATATATATATATGGTATATTTCAAATGCAACCACGTCCATTTGTACAACCAATGCAACCCAATCAATTGAGATATTTATGAAAATAATGAGAGTTCATTTATTATGATTTGAATGTTTATGGAAGATGATTAGAATTTATTAATTATGATCAATATTTTATATTATAAAACAATCAAAACTTTTATGAAATCACATATTTATAAAATTAAATGAACGATTGAGATTGAGTTGTATTGGTTGTACAAATGTAAAGGATTGCATAATAACTCACCTCTCTCTATATGATGCATGCGAAAAGCATCTTTTGTGCAAAGCAATAAAATAATCACTTATTATATATATATATATATATATATATATATATATATGTGTGTGTGTGTAAGCCAAAAACAACTTTTATGCAAAGCAATAAAATAATCACTTATTTATCATGCTAATATGAAGATCTGTCATCTCCTCATTATAGTCCTCCTAGAATCATGCATATTATGTCAGTGAAGACTTGGTGTGAAGCCTTGGAGCTTACGTTAGAAGAGCAAAAGGCCGGGGGCTAGGGTGAGCTGAGGGGGGACAGCGTTTTAGAACTCCTAAACATAAAGCATTCATAGCACCATAAATATACCACACACATCTCTCTGGATTATGAAAACTTTTGAGGGATTTTGCTCTAAGTTGATATATTTATAAATGGTGTGAATTTGGCTCCAAATCAACGATTTTGTTTTCTAATCTATTTTCAAAATTTCCATTAATTGGCAAAACAGGTAATTAACTTTCTTGGTTTGCCACTTTACACCCCCAAAGTGAAAATTTTATTTGTTTATTTATATTGTATGGTGGGTTTAGTGTGGAGAAAAGTTTAAAAAAATCTATTCAAACTTCCTATTTTGACTTCTTTTTATTTATTTATGTTGTGAAGGGGAGCGTTGTTGCTAGGTGCGGTCGTGCAAGGAGTTTCAATGAGGTATGGTTTGGAAACAATAAAACTGATATAAGTTTTTTGTATTGAAATAATGTAAGTAATCAATGTTAAAAAGAAAAGTTCAAGGATAAAATCATACAATTTCAAAATAAAAAGTTTAAAGATTTATTCCTTCAAAAGAAAAGTTCAAGGATTTTTATCATTCAAAATGTTAAAGTTAGTTGAGTTTTCTAAAACTTTTTCTAATAGTGTTTAAGTTATACATTATTTATTTTTTTTGCATTAATGCAATTATGTCTTTTTATTTTCTTTTTCTTTTTTAATTAAAGAAATAATACTTCCTATTTGTGGACGGTTTTAATAATTTGAATTTATTATTTTTTTTTTAAATTTGGAATTGATTTTCATACTTTTCTTAAACTTTTTTAATCCACATCGTCAAATTTACAGTTTTTGTTGCATCGTATGAGCTTTTTGTTGAATAATTCAACGGTAAAACCATATCATAGATCGTTACAGAAAAAGGTAGCCGATTGATACTGATCTCGACAGTGAAACCATAGCACAGATCGTAACAGAGAAAGGCGGCCGATTGATGTTGATCTTGACGGTGAAACCATATCACAGATCGTGATCCACGACAGAGAGAGGTGGAAAACATTCAAAAATTTCCACGAAGAAATACACTTTATGTCTTCTTTTTCTTTGATTTTACGATTTTCTGTCTTCTTCTTCTTTGATGTATATGATTTAAAGATTTTTGTCGTCTTCTTTTTCGATGCATAAGATGCATATGATATGCATATATTCATAAGACACATATACACTTTTTTGTCTTCTTATTCTAGATTCTTCCTATACGGGCTGTCATATATGCATATTTTGATTGTTCACGTATGCATATGTCCATCTACTGATTGTTCATATATGATTTCTTGATTTCATGCTTTCTTCTTCTTCGAATAATAGGATGCATATGATATACATATGCACTAGAAAATGAAGAGTATTAGTGATTAAAAAATCTGTCGCAAATCCGTCGCTAAAGCTCTCTATCGTCACTTATCTGTGTTGATAGTACATTGATAAATAGCTCGTAGGTAATGCTATCAGGAACGGATCAACGACTGATTTTCGTGACAGGGTCAGCGACAGGTGGTTTTTGCAACGGATTAGCAATGAAATATATACTTTCAACGGCAGAATACTTTCAGCGATGATTAACGACGGGAGTCATTCAGCGATAGAGTAGCGAGGGACTTTTAGCGACGTATTAGCAAGGGACCAAGATCTTTAGCGACGGATTTTCTATTGCTAATTTTTAATAATTTAAAAATAATAATTTAAAATTACATAATTCCTATATTTATTTATACAAAAGCGGCCCATAAAATAACAAACCAAAACTGTCCAAAAAATTAAAACTAACCAATTTATACAACTTAAAATATCAAATTCATATAATCTAATGTTCAAATTTATACAACTTAAAATATCAAATTCATATAATCTAATGTTCAAATTCATACAATCTAACTAACAATCTAACTACCGGAAGGTGGGGGAGGGGGGAAACGTATCCTTACTACCGCATAAACGCAACAAAATGCTCCTTGAATGTGATTTACTCGACTAACCAGATAGCGTGTCTAGCCTGTTCAGCCTCCATATCTACGCTACTATTTCGTTTGGCCTCCATCTCGGTCTAATGGCATTCCTCCCGAAGTCGTGCCTCTTTTCTACCTTGCTACCTTCTCTCTCAACTCCGCTACTTGTAAATATCCAATATTTGACAAAAATCAGTAATTTGTTCACATCGAAATTAATGATAAAATTGTTAATCCCCTCTCTCACTGATTTGATGATGATCCCTTTTATCTATCGAAGTGTATTATCTCTGTATTTAGTTTTAGTGATCATTACCGAGTCTATTCAGTAATCGCTGAGCATGAATTGCAATTCGTTCAAAGACCAATATCCTTCAAGAAGACAAAACTCACACAACAGATCCTTCAACGATCTCAAAGACAAAGGCTGAAGATTAGAGACCCACAAGTTCATGATCTAAAGCGGTTTTCAGTGATAACAACCTCTTCTACACAAGTGTGAAATTGAACAAGATTCAGCGAACACTTATGATACATTCAGCGTCATTCCAGTGTTCAGCAATCAAATGAATCTTGTCGAGCAAGATTGTTTTTGTCTTGTCCTTTTGCACACAAAGGACAAACCCATACCTTTCAAAGTTAAGCATCGTACAGAGTCACTTCTTTGTCTAACATGCTTACCTACTTTATGAAAGAAGACTGTTCATATACGGCCAAAAGCACTGTATACTTCAACAAAGAACAAGTTTTCTTCTAAAAGCTTGTCATGTGCTTTGTACCTTCTGAATTGCATTTAATGCAATGGTATAAATAGCTGAGTAGTTCTCTTCTCAGTTATCATCTTCCTTCTCTAAACTTACACAAGAAGATACTTCTCTCTCTAGTATCTGTTTAAGAGAAAGACCCACTTTAACAACTGAATAGCACATTACTTCTTATCTTATTTCTTGTAGCAAGTATTTTCTTATTGCTATCTATAATTTTATGTGTATCTTTGATTGTTTAGATAGATTCTCTATCATATCTCTTCCGCAAACAATCTGTAAAAATCTGTATTGATCTTCTTTATCAGTATATATTTTTTTAAAGTGAAGGTTGTTGTGTTTGTATTCATCCCTCCCTATAAATTGTTACCTATAAACTCTTGTAGATTCGGCTGGGACCAACAAAAGTAGATAACAATATACCTTCCTTGCTGATTCGATATCGTATGACATCCTAGTGCTACTGTTGCTGCTACATCTACCAGTCATAGCATAAGAGGGATCCTGGTAGGTATCGAAACCAAAAAGACGGTCCTTCTTTCATCCTCTGACACTCTGCTCCCAAAGAAATGACTCATCCCTAAGAGATTGAAATCACCCTTATGGTTTACCAAAACAGAAATGGGCGAGCTTATATATGTAGAAATTACAGCAGCATAACGGTTGTAAATCGAACATATCCAATGCCTATTTTTAACAATTAAAGAATTCTAATTACCAATGGTGATCACATTCTTAATCTATCCACTTAGGGGTTTTTTGGCAGTTGTTGAATGGTTTGGTGCATAATGATTTAGTGGTTAGAATGATTAAGAGGCTCTCATGATATAGTACAAAATGAAATATAATTGTTTGTTAATTGTTTGCAATGAAATTAGGGTGTTTAATGTTTAAGGGAGGCCCAAGATACACAATCATTCAGAGGGTTTTATAACCATTAAGAGACAGACTTTTTTTGGCCAAACAAGATTCACCTTTTAGTGATTCAGATGATGCCTTTTAATGGAACTATTAAGAGGTATACAAACAATCTCTTAGTCTGACATCTGTCTAACAATATGTGATAATTGGGTATTTGGTATATGTGCTTAAATTATTTTAAAATACCCACCACCTTACTTGTTTAATATGGGTATATTATGAGATATTTTAAATTATCTCATAAAAGTCTTTGATCAAGTGGGTAAGAAATTTGATGTGTGTGTGTATGTTTTGTTCTGGAGCTCGAGTAAGCAGAACCAAGAAGAGGAAGCAAGTAGAAATAGTTCTGTGATTATTTGCCTAGATAAATTGTTGTTGTTCATCTCCATAACTTCATCTCTTTATGTTTAAAGTGAGTTATTTACAAACTTTTCTTATATGGTAATTTGGGAATTAGAACCGTATGGTTCCCTATATGAGGAGATGTTTATAAAACTATTTTTGGATGCTATAATTAGCAATATTATTGGTTTTTTATATGTTTATAACATGTGTTGAAATAAGGTGGCATATCAAAGAGAGGTGTATTTTGGTTACAAGGGTGGCATATCAAGGAGAGGTGTATATTAGGATAAGGGTGACATATCAAGGAGATGTGTATACCAGGATAAGGGTAGCATAATCAATGAGATATAAAATCTGGGTTTTTGATCAAAATGTTAACTGTTGTCGCATCCTTATGATGGGAGAACTTGGAGTTGTTTCATATGTGTGATGAATATTTGTTATTTTAGAAGAGGAATATGTTTGTTGCACTAGTGTGATGCAACAAATTGGTTTATCGCATCTTATTGATTCGACAAGATTGGTTATCGCACCCATGTGATGCGATGAGATGGGGTTTCAACTAGTCTGTTATGGGGAAATGGGGTTGTCTCCCCCATATAATGCGAGAAAGTTATGTATTCATTTATATGATGCGATGAGTTTTAACAGAATGTGTTAAATGAGGTATTTGGTTATTTGATGCGATAATTGGATTATGTCTCATCATTATATTGTGACAAAAGAGGTTTGTTATATTAAAATGTTAAATATTTGTTACTAACACAAATATGGGTTTATAAAATGTAAGTTGGTGATTATTCACCCTGTAATAGCATCAACGGGATTTCTCACTAGACCTCATGGTCTAACCTTCATTTTGTGTTTCAAAAATGTGCATTACAAATCGCGCTCAATTAGAGGATAAGGGGAAGGGAAAATCCTAAAGTATTATTAATATGCTTGCACGGGATTTTGGGCTAGCATATTCCTTTTGTATCTAAGTACTTGTGATGTATTCAAGTGTTGAATAGATATTTTGTAGAAATATTTTGGTAGATACTTTGTATGTAGCTTTTGCAATTAGTGGGACCAGTTGTATAAATTATATTTCATGATATATGGAAATATATGTTTATATGCAAATGTGATCTTGGGGTGTTACAAATTTGGTATTAGAGCATGAGTTTAAGAGATTTAGGCACCAGCATGATGCCTAGACTTAAACTATTTTATTTGCATATTAAGGATCTCTGACATATGTAGTTACTTCGGAGTAAATATGATGGGTTAAGAGAACTATAGGTTAGGTAAATCCAAATTACAACTAGACAATGTAATTATGAATTTACAGATACATATTTGAACTTGGATACTTTATTATATTTGGGAATGTGATTATGTGAATATTAAATTTTGAAAATTTACAGATGGCAGGTCATTCACGAAGGTCTGAGAGGATCTCCCTTATCAACCGGGATGAAAGGGAGAGTTTACCTGAAAATAATCCTACCAATCAACCTGCCGGCAGAGGCACAGAGAGAGGTCGAGTAGAGGCCGTGGAAGGGTCGTGGGAAAGGAAGAAATAGTCAATATGAAGTTCATCCAGACCAGGGTGAATCAATTCAAGAGAATGTAAATCAAGAACCAGCACAGCATCCTGAGTATGTTACTCGGGACATGTTAGCAGAAGAAATGAACAAGCTGAGAAATACTATGACATCTATTCTTGGAGTACCGGCTAGGGTAGAAACAAAAATGGTTGAAATAAATACACATATCTAATCTGCAAACACCAGACGGGGTGATATCAAAATATTTTTAACCTGTAAACCCCCAACATTCTCTGGAGAAAGAGATCCGGTGAAGGCAATATGTTGGTTGAGGGAGATAGAATATGTATTCAATAATAGTAAGTGTTCATATAAGGATAGAGTCAGACTTATTGTGTCGATGCTAAAGTCAAGTGCTTTGTACCAGTGGGACGTTGAATATCTAACAAGACCCAATGTTTTGCAAATAATGTCCTGGCTGGAATTTGTTGATTGATTTAGAGAGCAATTTTGTCCGAAAGCTGCTGTTAGACAACTGGAAGAAGAATTCTTAAAGCTAAAACAAGGTAATTAGACGGTAAGGGAGTACATTGAGAAATTTATCGAACACTCCCGATTTGTAAAACACTATACTTCATCAAAATCTCGTAAGGCTGAGAGGTACATCTGGGGGTTAAAGTCTTCGATATGAGAGTTCATGATTGCAATGAATCCTTCAAATTTTCCATTGGCGGTAGATGTTGTAGAAACAATGGAAAGGAACAATGATCGGCAGGGAAAAAAGAAATGTTTGAGAAGAGGAAATGGGAAGGGTCTTTATCTGAATATAGAAGACCAAAATTTGTAAAGACAGAAAATCGTTTTGCCCAACGATTCGGTGAAAAACCGTGCTAGAGATGTCATCGTATTCATTAGAGTGATTGTAATTTTGAACAGAGGAAATGTTGCAAATGTGGGGAGCCGGGGCATTTGTCTAGGAATTGTCGGATTCCTCAAAGATGTTTTCATTGTAATTCCCCTGACCATATCAAGCCAGATTGTCCTTAGTTAAAGGATCCAGACTGACTTTGGGTGGAAATACTCCGAGTGCACGTGGGGGAGTCAACATACGAAGAGGTGAGTCAGATAGGGCGAGGGGCCGATCTTGTTAGATGACAAAAGGAAAGGAAGAGGGAACCCCTGATGTGGTAACAGATACCTTTATTATCAACTCCGTAAATGCCAAGGTGTTATTTGATTATCGTGCTAATTATTCATTTGTATCACCTTTATTTGCGGGGTGTCTATATGTGAATTATGTGCCTCTTGACTATACTTTAGTAATTGATACTGTTAATAATAGTCAAGTATCTGTTACTCATGTTTTTGATAATTGTCAAATTAAAAATATGGGGTGTGGATTACCAATTCGTCTGTTTCCAATACCGATGAAAGATGATGTTGTGGTGGGCATAGATTGGTTAGCAGAAAATTAGGCCGATATTGTGTGCAATAAGAAGATGATCAGTATTGATTTACCAAGGAAAGGGCCAATTGTGATTTATGGTGATCAACGGGATCATCATAACAACCTGATATCTATTATGAAAGACACAAATTATGTTCAGAAAGGGTGTCAAGAATTTCTAGCTTTTGTGGTCAATTCAAATAAAGAAAAGGGTAAATAAGAGTCTATTCCTATTGTCTATGTGTATCCCGAGGTATTTCCAGAAGATCTGACTAGTTTACCACCTGATCGATCTATGGAGTTTATAGTTGACTTGATGTCTGGGGCTGCACCAGTAGCTAAAGCTTCATATCATCTGGCACCTTCAGAATTAAAAGAGTTAATGACCCAATTAAAAAAATTGCTTGATAAGGGCTTCATCAGACCGAGTACTTCTCCTTTGGGTTTTCCGATGTTATTTGTTAAAAAGAAAGATAGGACAATGAGGATGTGCATTGATCATAGGGAACTGAATAAGCTGACAATAAAGAATATACCATTTACCAAGAATCGATGATTTGCTTGATCAACTAGTTGGAGTAAGTTATTTTTCTAAGATCGATTTATGGTCAGGGCGCCACTAACTGAAAGTCAAAGACGAAGATATTTCCAAAACAACATTCCGAACTAGATATGAACATAATGAGTTTTTGGTCATGTCGTTCGGTCTAACAAATGATCCAACGGCGTTTATGGATTTGATGAATCGGTATGTAATGCTCTGATATTGTCGTTACCGGATGGATCTAAAGATTTTATGGTATACATTGATGCTTTAAAACTGGGTCTAAGGTGCGTATCAATGCAGAGAGGGAAAGTTATTGTTTACACTTCTAGACAATTAAAATATCACGAGAAATAGTACCCGACACGTGACATGGAGCTTGCGGCCGTTGTTTTTGCATTATAATTTAGAGGCATTATTTGTTGGGAACCAAATACCAGATTTTTACTGACCATAAAAGCCTTCAACATTTATTTAATGAGAAGGAACTAAATATGCGGCAAAGATGACAGATTGAATTGGTAAACGACTATGAATGTGAAATCCTGTATCACCCTAAGAAGGCAAACGTGGTGGCTTACACGCTTGGTCGGAAAGAAAAGTGTGGAACAATTAAAGCCATGGTGTTGAGAACAAACTTAATTCTCGACATTCATAATGAAATTCTAAGATGTCAAGGTGAAGCTGTCAAAGAAGTAAATTTCAAAGTTGACAGAGTTGGTGGAATAATTTCAACCTTGACAAAGAATGATAAAGAGATTCTATGTTTCCAAGGCAGAATTTATATACCATGTTTTAGGAACAACCATGAATTTATTTTAGATGAGAGTCACAAATTGCTATACTCGATTCATCCAGGTACTAATAAAATGTATAAATATTTAAAATCATTTTTATTGGTGGCCAGGGTTTAAGAGGGATATTGCGAAATATGTAGAATGATGTTTGATGTGTCTACAAGTAAAAATAGGTATACGTTGGGCCATTTAGAATGTGTAAGCGGGTTGGTTTAGTAGCATATCAGTTAGAGTTGCCGGAAGAACTTAGTGCAATTCAAAACATTTTCCATGTCTCTAACCTGCAAAAGTGTTTGGCCAATCTGAATTTGGCAGTACCGCTACCTGAGGTGTAAGTTGATTGTAAGTTAATTTTTTTGGAAACCCATGAGGCTGTCACTAACAGGAAGACAAGAGTTTTAAGAAATAAAGAAATCAATCTAGTGAAAGTAGAGTGGCATTTTCATAAGGTTCCAAAAGCTACATGGGAACTGGAATAAAAAATAGATCAAAATATCCTCAGTGTTTGATTGAATGAATTGCGGGACGGAGGTATAAACCTAGAGGTGAATGCATCCTCAGATGGACTGATTGCCCCAAGAACTATGGCAAGGTTGTCTTCTGCCACTTCTTTTCCTTTGCCTGAGGAGTGTTAGTTCCCTGATGATTTCTCCCCTAGGAAGCAGGTTCCGTGAATGATATTCCTTTTGCTGGTTGTCTTGGAATGACTTGGATGCAAAAATCATCATCATCGTCGTCATCATCGTCATTATCACCACCAAGATCGATACCTGCATCTGGAAGTTAAGGTTCATAATCATCATCATCATCATCATCATCATCATCATCGTCATTTTCATCATCTTCATCAACAACATTTGGCAATGCAGAGTTGGAAGGATGAAAGGATTCATGGTCAACAGGAACAACAATAACCACGACGTCATCATCACTGATGGCATTATCATTATTGATGGCTTCACGGATATTATCCCTGACATCCTCAGTAGGAGGGTTCAGAGCATCGTCAAGAGAGTCAACACTAGTACCTGGGATAGGGAGGCGAGAGGCAAGGTCTTCCAGCTTGTGCTCGATGGAGGAGATTGCTTCATCTTGAAGAAGGTTGAAGGTAGCAACTGTCCAACTATTGAGATAGAGACTAAAGAAGGAGGGGAGGAGAGAACGGTTGATAAGAGTTGTGGAAGATCAGCAGTGGCGATGCTGGGAATCACACATTTAGTGATTTGAGTCAGTGAAGTGGTTAGGATAGGATTCATAGATACGACAACAATAGAAGACTTGTTTAAGAGCTTGTGAGGGTTACAAAAGATGCCTCGGGGGTAAGGCGAATTTCAATAACTGAGACCTGTTGAGAGGTCTTATCTAGATTGAATGACTTCTCTTTTTTGGCTTTCTTAGGCCTCTTTGAGGGACTAAGAGTGGGTTCAAATGGTGTTCTCTTACGAGAGGATAAGATTGTAGTAGCAGGGATATACTGAGGGGGGTTTGCGACAGTCGTAGCTACTGAAGAAGAAGAAGAAGAAGAAGAAGAAGAAGAAGAAGAAGAAGAAGAAGAAGAAGAAGAAGAAGAAGGAGAAG
>NC_037539.1:30955843-30980492 GCF_001531365.2 Cynara cardunculus var. scolymus
AGAAGGAGAAGAAGAAGGAGAAGAAGAAGAAGAAGAAGAAGGAGAAGAAGGAGGAGGAGGAGCATTGGCTATTCTCAGCATTGGAGCGAATAGGCCAATGTCTAAAGGCTTTGTCTTGTGATTAAGAATCCTTGATCCAAGCCGATAGATAGGGAGGTCATTTTGAGTGGGGTACCTGGTTGCAAGGATCCTTGCAAGAATCTCACTCAAGAACCTGGTGTATGGGACCATTTTTTTCAAGCTGACGCTTGTTCAACTTCAGTACCAAATCATCGAAAATCAGTTTTGTGAAGTTGACGTTGATTTCTCTGATTGCTGAGCAGCAAATGTTCAGGCCATGCAACTCGCTTGATATTGGGCATCTATCTTACCACCCATGCACTGGATAAAGTGCGAAAACAGGTATTGCCAGACAACGGACATCCTGTTCTTCTCAATCTTCTTCAGCAACTTGTTGAGGTCAGTAGTAGAGTCTTTCTTCAGAGGCCAGTCGTAGCCAATATCGTCCAGAATTTTGACGATATGCTCAGTGTTTGGGTCTTTAACATAAGGAACGGACTTGGGTAGTCTTAGAGCAGTTCACACGGTTGAGAAGCCAAAACTCTCTGCCATTTAATCTCACAGAAAATCTGGAAAATGGAGTTTCCATTCTTGTATTGCACTGTGTTTGCCTCAGCAGTATACCAGAACTGCCTTAGTATGTCCTTCACCATTACTGGTTGGAAGGTTAGGGCGTATCCTAGTACAGAGTTCTTCAAGAACTTAGCAGCATCTGTAAATTGTGGTTTGTCGGCAAGTATGTCTAGGAGTGCTACGTGGTTGTTGGGTTCGAAGGTGATGTCTTTCAAAGCAAAGTTCACGCTTTTCGCTGCAACCATTTTTGTAAAAGAAAAAACAGAAAAATGGAGTTGTGCACAAATTAATGTTAGAAAGCACTTTTAGGACAAAGTTTGAAGAATAAACTTTATTTTGAAAAATCAGAATTTTTTTAGAGTTTTCAAGAAGATTAGGTTTTTAGAAACTTTGTGAATAAATCAAGAAGAAGAATGATTTATAAACCGGTTGTATGTATTTAAGAGAAAGAAAGACGTTTATAAATTACAAACAAGTTTCTTAGAAAATTAACACCCAAAACAAAGAGTTACAAACTTGTTTCTTGAAAGAAAGAAAAGAAACTTGGTTTGAAGGTTTATGCGAGTTCTTATTTGTACAATATAGAGAGAGAGTTTGTGTAAGTGTAAAAGAAATATGAGAGGGTAATAGGGAGATATATATAGGTGAGATGAGAAAGAAAGAGGACAGAGGAAAATGACGCTTCGAAAACTGAATAAAGTTCAGTGAACCTTTTATAGACCACTATAACCATTGAAACTGAATAAAGCCCAATAAAATTGAATAAAGCTCGATAGATCTATTACAGTCCACTAAGATCCATGAAAGCCCAATCTAACCATTAAAAGCCAATATAAACCATTAAAATATAATAAAGACCAATGAAACCCTCTAAACCCGGATAAAACTGAATAAACCCTAATAGAACGAATAAATGCCCCATAAAACTCATTAAGGCCAAAATTGATCCATCAAAGTGCACTATAACCCATTATAACTAAATAAATCCCATTTGAAACCCTATAAGACCAATAAAACTGAATAAATATCAATAGATCCATAAAAGTCCATTAAGACTCATTAAAGCACAAATAACACACATACACATTATTTATACATTCACATATACACATACATTTAAACAAATATACATCATCTGATATATGCATCTTCAACAATATATATATATATATATATAATAGCTGTTAGCAACCAACACACATATATACACATCATACATGCATATGTATAACATAGGCCTATGTGTTATATATACATACAATACATACACATACACATGTGTACATATAACACATATAAAATGAGAAAATAAGTAAAATAGGCTAATCCCTCGCTAATCAATGACAGATCAGCGAGGGATTCCACATGTCCGTCGCTAGTCCGTCGCTGATTAGAGAAATATTTGTAAGACAAAACTCAAAACTCCTATTCGCCACAAATCCCACGCTGATTAGAAAGGGATCTGTGACAGATAGGATTTTTGGACTTTTCCTCGCAAATCCCTCACTAATCAGCAACAAATTAGTGACAGATAGGCTAAAAACCTATTTTGTTGCTGATTAGCGAGGGATTTTGACGAAAATTATTTTTGGCCTATCCATTGTTGATTAGCAAGGGATTTACGAGGGAATGGATAAAAACCAATTCCGTCCCAAATCTCTCGCTAATTAGCTATGGAAAAGGTTTTTGGCCTATCAATCGCTAATCCGTCCCTGATTAGTGAGGGATTATTTTCATTACTAAAAATCGTTGCTAATACTCAGTTTTCTAATAGTGATAATATGCATGTGTTCATAAGATGATACCTACGTATCAAATAAGATGCATATATTCGAGTTAAACTCTCGTTTATATGATATGCATTTGCTGATCATATATGATTTCACGATTTCATGTCTCCATCTTTTTTGATGCATAAGACATGCATATGTTCATAAGATGATACCTACTTATCACTTAAGATGCATATATTCAACTTAGACTCTCATTTATATGATATGCATAAATTCATAAAAAACCATGAAATAACAAAAAAAAAAAAAAAACTGATTTGGATATGTATCCAAATCATTTCCTAATTTAGAAACAATAAAAACCGTCCCATTAAATAGGGGATTTTCATTTTTTATTTAAATAAAGTAAAAGTAAAAAGACAAGGTTGCCCTTTTAATTAAAAATTAATTAGATAATAAACTTCTTAAAAGTGGGAGAGATCAAGGATTAGGGGGTGTTTGGGATTGCTTATTTAAAACAGCTTATGTTTTTTTGTAAAAGTGTTTATTAACTTATGTGGTATTAAACCGGAGTTAAATAAAACATGGTTAAAATTGTAAACTGATAATAAGCAGTTTTTCATAAGTCAGGAAAGATTAACTTATCAAAAACAGCTTATTACCGGTTTGGCATCAATATAAGCAATTTTTTTTCTTATCCAAACACCAGAAAACAGCTTATCATCGGTGTCAGACTGAAATAAGTTAAAAAACAGTTTTTATAAGCAATCCCAAACACCCCTAAGATTAAATCAAAAGAGGTTACATTGGTTTGCAACAATATGAAGGGTTGCATTTGATGACCTATATATATATATGTATATATATATATATACACACACATACATACATACATACATACATACATACATACATACATACATACATACATACATACATACATACATACATACNACATACATACATACATACATACATACATACATACATACATACATACATACATACATACATACATACATACATACATACATACATACATACATAGGGTTAGGTTCAAGTGAGACCAGCCTGTTTTCGTGAGATCCGTGAGACCACTTTTTTTATACTTGAAACTTCACATCAAAATATTGTGAAAGTAAAAAAAAGCCGAACCTTCACAGCAAAAACACTGTGAAGGTTAACTTTACTTTTTTTTATTGTGAAGTTTCAAGTGTAAAAAAATGATCTCATGAGTCTCACGAAAACAGACTGTTCTCACATGATACCATGTCTACATTCATATACATATATATAGTGGCATATTTAATTACAACCTCTTCGAAGGTTACAACTAATGCAACTCAATATAGACCGTTATTTGTTTTGATCAACGGTTGATAAAATTTCTGTTTTTAATTGATTTAAAAAATAAGGAAAAGGTAATTTTGGAATAAATTTTAATCATTTTAAATCTAAATTTAGAATTTTATATTTTTAGTTATCAACTCCATATTTTTCTCCCCCATTATCTCAATTACTCTATCTCTCTTTCTCACATACTCTCTCTCTCTCTATCATGGCGGAGAAATTGTAGCAACACCCTCACTTACCCACTATTTATTTATGAAACATTAGGAAAAAAAGATCTCGCAAAAAAAAGTCGGCAATGGCGGCCGACAATGACCATGATGAAATAATCGTGGATGCAGCGATGATAAAGGCATTGGAGATGGTGACGAGTGCCACCATATTTTCGGCACTTGGTAGATTTGGAAAGAGTCTGATGGTTAGGCAGTTGAGGGTAATAGACTTGCCATTTCCGGTAAGGAGGAAGATAGCTACGTGGACGAGGCGGCAGAGAAGTTCAAAATGAAATTGTACAGCAGACTCATTTATCTCAAACTTCATTCTCAATTATGTAACGTGCATCAATCATGTTTGCTTCAATTTTTTATATATTGATCATTTTTCATATTGTTTTATATATGAAAAAATATGAATTTTTGTATATGAATTTTTCATATAGAGATCATTTTGTATATAGTTTCTGGTTTCATATATGAAAAAGTGATGAATTTTTGTATATGGATCATTTTTTGTATATGAATATTTCATATATGGATCATTTTTGTCCATATATAAAAAAATAATGAATTTTTATATATAGATCATTTTTGTATATGAATTTTTCATATACGGATTGTTTTTTATTTTGTTTCATATATGAAAAAATGATGAATTCTCATATATATGGTTTCAAAATCTCCTGTGAATTTTTTCATATTCAAATTTCAAAAGGTAGATGAAGATGACTAAGAAAATTCATATAATAACAATATAACAAAATAAAAAACTAGAAGATTTAAAATTTTATTTGATATCTAGGGACTTATAAATTTTAAGATAAATCTAATTTCTTTGATATTATATGACATATTTAAGGAAATTAATTATTCATAAAAATATGAATTTTGTAAAAAGGTTCAAATATCCTTTGTTGTAACCTTTAAAAGAGTTGTATTTGAAGATGTCTCTTCTAATCTCTCTCTCTCTCTCTCTCTATATATATATATATATATAGAGAGAGAGAGAGAGAGAGGGAGGGAGGGTTCAAACGATGACACCTTTCTTTTACGAAAATGCGGAACATTTCTCGGCCTCCAATTATTTAACCCATTATACAAATTAGAATAAATGAAAATAAATCATCAAGGGTACTAATTTAGTTAAGTATTTATCAATAATTTTTTATTAACTTAATAATTTGTCTTTATCCTTTAAATATTGCTAGTATCATTGAAGACTTCTTATACATGATGTCTCCCTTGTTGATAATAATGTGATAATAATGATATTATTTTGCAGTGATAATGGTTTGATGAATCGAAAACTTCTTATGATGTGATTTTGTTGTATTAATGTTGGGGATAACAATGTGACAAATCGAAAACTAGTGATGATCACATCTATGATTATCAACTTTGTCTGTTCATTACGTGATGTGATTTTCAGTTTTTTCCCCATTATACCCTTGCATGCCTATGATATTCCTAAATATGGTAAATATTTACTCTGTATTTTATAAAATAAATGTCTACATTACTATTTTTGTTTGTCTCGAAATAAGTATCCATTATTAAAAGTAAAAGTCTACTTTCACATTCTACCTTAATTATGAGATAGATAAAATTTCTCTCTCTATAATTAGGGGTAAATTTGTCTTTTTATTAATTAAAAAGTGTAATATTTACATATTCTTAAAACTGTGTGCATTTTTCATTATGGACATTTATTTTGAGATGAAGAGAATATTTGATATTTTACTACTCCCTAAATCCTTCTAAAACTGACTAAAAACATAACGATGAATTTACAAGTGTTCTTGCATTTACATAAATCACATGTATGCTCTAATGAGAGTTTCTTTTGTTATGATTTAGATATTTATGGAAGATCATCATAGTTCATTTACTATGATTAATAATTTATATCATGAAACAATCGAGATATTTATCGACTTATATATTTATTAGGCTAGATGAACGGTTGAGATTGGTTTGTATGATTTATATTAATACTTGGGTTTGTAAATAAAATCACCTATACATATATAGAGAAAAGTTCAATTGCAAAATGATTTTTGATTGTAAACTCTGTGAGAAAGGAGAGCATGACATGTGTGCACGACGTTCACGTTCAATATAAATAACGAATGTCATTCAGTATGAATAACGAAAGTGAACGTTCATGAACTATTTATGATGAATGAAACAATATTCATGATGAATAATCACGGTCTTGATCCATGTTAAATTGATTCACTATTCATGATGAATAATACACATTTATCATGAATGATATATCATTCATGATGAATACCCCGTAAAGGTGTGAGGACATGCGTCATGCTCTCCTTTACCCCCTGTTCACACCAGTTTTGATTTAAATCTGCTCCTCTATATATATATATATATATATATATATATATATATATATGGATGCATGCATGCATAGATACATGGAGTATCAAACGAGTACATGGTCAAAATAAAAGAACATGAGAACGGACAAGATCACATGTAATTTTTGCAATAGCTATGAAACACGGTCAACGTATAAGTCGTGCATAATCATTTATGATTTTACAATAATTTGGTTATTCCCATATTTTCTTATTTGATGATGGTTATTGTTTTAACTACTCTATTGTCTCTTTTTGTATATAATTTCAAGTTATTGATTTTCATAACCATTATATGTGCATAAGTTAAAAACTGCTTGTTTCGAATATTTGATTAGTTTTTAGCTATTATAAAATATGTAAATCTCTGTGTTTTAAACACCAACCAAGAGCTAAATAATTAATTATAAGATGTGCCCAAAGAAGTGATGGGGAGGTGATTGGTATACCAACTTTCAGGAAAAAAAAAAACTTGCACTGAATATTTGTAATTATAATATAAGTTGAACCTAGACAAATACATTTATTAATTAAATCTGAAAAAGAAAGAAGACTGAAACTACAATGTTTTGATTAGTCAGAATAGAAACTCCATATATATATATATATATATATATATATATGTATATGCATCATATGAGACTTTCTCTGAAGAAAAAAATTAATATAAATTAAAGACATCTCTTTTATCTCTCCTCACTTTTTTCTCATTTTTTTCTATTTTCTTTCGATAACATACGCATAATTAAATATGCAGATAAGATGAATATATATTATGAGCATTTTCTCAAAAATACTATTATAGTTTATGAACAAATTGAGAACAAGCTCTTAAATCTACGAGATCTCGTATAACTTGTAAACATACTAAATTAATAAAACTAAATCTAAACTTATTACTTGTTAACACCATGTGAACCTTGTGACCACTCTAATAAAAAAAAATTAAGCTTGTTTATATTGTGTTGACATTGTGTTTATTTTGTGTGCATATTTAATTGTGTGCAAGTGTTTGTGTGCATATTTAATTGTGTGTAAGTGTATGTTACTAAAGATATAGAAGAGAGGATTTTGGGGGGNGATATCTTCAAATTTATTTTTATTCAAAAATAAAATCATTATTGCTTTCTTAAAAACATATAAAATCGTATTATAACATCAATAAAATAGAACATTGAAATCGAGGTTTGTCTCACTGCATTACAGGAGTACTTCCCAAGAAATTCTTCGATTTCTTCCGTATTCAAAATATACGATTCAAGTAGTCAAGTCGAGAAAGAGATGGTCCCGTAACTTCGGGAGAAGGGGTGCCTCCTCACAAAGGGGGCTCGCACGACGGGCTATTAGCTCAGTGGGTAGAGCGCGCCCCTGGCGAAGAGCCGACATCGAGGTGCCAAACCTTCCTCTGTTACTCCGTTCTTGCAAGAGAGGTCTATGTTAACTAATATTTCCTCCGCATCAAATTATTTCGTGGATTGGATTTCACTATTCTAATATTATATATATATATATATATATATACATAATTTATATGGACAATTTTTAAAACTATAAACTCTTAAATGGATAATTTTCAAACTATCTATACTATATTATAAAACGTTTGATAAAAACTTTTAAAAACATTTTTTATATATGAAGTACTGTTTATTAATGCATATTACTTAAAATTCAATATTACAAGTAAATTGTGCATAAGTACAACTTATTAAAGCTTCATATTTGAATTCGTAACTAATTTCAGATAAACATAATCAAATAGGAGATAAACATTTTATTTTATATATATAAAATATCTAAAATATAATCAAGATAATAATTAAATTATAACAAAATATTGAATTAAAAAAATCATACAAAACTAGAATTTTATAAATAGTTAATTTGATACTAATAACGATATATTTTTTTTATAAGTTCTATGATATCTTCAAATTTATATTTTATTTAAAAATAAAAACATTATTGCTTTCTCAAAACCATGTAAAACAGTATTATATCGACAAGGACAAAGAAATAAACAAAATATTAAAATCAAAATGTATCTCGCTGCATTGTACGAGTATTTTTCTAGTAATTAATAATATTATTAGAATGGATTCCTACAAATTTTAAAGTCTTATATGTATTCGTTTTCTATTATATATCTCCCACACAAATCGTGTCATAGCCATGTATTTATGTTTTTTATATTGGAGTTTTTGGAGATGTAAGATTGAAGTAATTGACTAGAGATGAGAACATGTAGATGGCATAGGCGGGAGGAACAAACTAGGAGAGGTAAAACACTACTAAAAAATAAGATTTTTACCGACGGATTTTCTACGGAAACTAATTGTCGGAAATTATCTGGTAGGAAAAAAAAATTCCGACGACCATTTCCAATAGAATTTAAGTATTTTTGACGATAATTTCTGCCGGAAAAGCCTCGGTAATGGTTTCCAATGGATTTTCTATTGATTCTAAAACTAATTTAAAATCAGATAATGAATTTTATTGGAAATCTGTAAGAAAATTCTTATAACTTATGATGGATTTCTTATGGATTTTTAAAATTAATTTAAAAATTATTTATTAAAATAAGATATTGGATACCATGGTAAATCCATAAGAAATTCGTGGTGTTCTATTTTGATGGAAAATCCGTCGGAAGTATTGTATATTTAAATTTTTTTGAATTTTTGCAGTTATTAGAATTTTACCTAAATAACAAATAATATTATAAATTACTAAACAGGCAAATTTAAAAAAGAATATTCACATTAACTAAAAGAAGTTCAAAACTAAAGTAACAAAAAAGCATATCGATAGCTAGGAGGATAGGAATATGGTATGTGCATATATGCATGGTAAAAGCCTTAACCTCGGTCTCCAAAATCAATTAATTGTGTCGTTCTCTATTAGCTTACTTATTTGCATGTACAAAATTAACAATATCAATAACGTTTGCATCTGTTATACATTTACTATTTAATAAGTTTAATACTCGTAAAAGAACCCAAAATGACACTGTAAAATGATGTATGAATCAAGGCAAAGATGATGATTTTCACCAGATGTTTAGAAGACTTTTGTTTGGTTATTTTTGTATTCCCGCCCATAACTTTCAAATAATTTATGGCTGCAAAAAACTTGCAAACAAAGACGGATGACATTGTTTATGACTTTCACAAGTTATAGAAACAAGATACAAGAATGACGATCTACATGGTATGCCAGACATTGATTTAAATTGAGTTTTCAATAGAAAAAATGCTTCTTTTTGGTTCATTGTTAGGTCAATAGAAATTGCTTCTCTGTGATCTCTACAAGAACAACTAAAACAAACAATAATTCATCAGATAAAATGAAATTTAAGTATTAGTCGAGTGGGTCGTATCGGACTGAGTGGTTGTTGATGAACTGTATTGATCCTTCATGACCTTAAGTGAGACTTAATGAAATGTATTGGGCCCTCATTGGCTTAAATGTCTCTTAATGAACTGTAATTGGGCTTGGTGGGTCGTGTCAGCTCAGTGATTGTTAATAAGCCTCATTGAACATTCATGGGCTTTAGTGATTCTCAATGAAGTGTATCGGGCTTTGTTAGGCGGTCCTTAATTGTTGATCCAAACTCTCTCAATGATTTGATGATGATCATTTACTCTTAGCAAAAAATACTTAGTTCTGTTTTATTCAGTTTCAGTGATCATCACTGAGTCTGTTCAGTGATCGCTGAACATGTATTGTAAAACTTTTCTAAAGGAAAAATATTCTTGAAGAAGACATAACTCACACCAAATGAACCTTCAACAATATCGAAGATATAGCTGAAGATAGAGACAAGAAGATCTAAAGTGGTTTCAGTGATAACAAGCGTGTCTACAATCAAGTGTGAAATCTAATCAAGATTCAATGTACACTGAAGAAACTCTAGAGTTATGTCAGTGCCAACGATCAAATGAATCTTGCTCTAAAAGATTAGTTTTTGTCATATCCTGCTAGACACAAAGGACAACCTCATATCTCTCACAGTAAAGCACATGTATGGAGTCACTCTATTATCTCCAAGTGTGCTTACCTACTTTGTTAAAGACTATGGTTCATATATGACCAAAAGCCTGTATATCTGAAGACAAAGAACAAGCTCTCCAATAGAAGTTTGTCACGTGCTTTGTACCTTCTGACTTGCATTAAATGCAATGGGTATAAATAGCTAAAGAGACTCTCTACTCTAAATATGAAGAACTGCACATACATGCGAAGCTAAGCTTACTCAAGCAAAGTATAGCATCTTCTTAAGCGAACACTTTCTCTCTTGCTCTTATGTGTCTTGTGTGCTTCCTAGATTGTTTAGATGAGTTCTTTATCTTATATTCTTCCACAAACAATCTATAAATTATGTATTGAACTTCTCATATCAATAAAGGATTTTAAAAAGTGAAAATTGTATGTTTGTATTCATCCTCCCCTCTTCTACAAAATGTTACCTATAAACTCTTGTAGATCCATCTGGGACCAACAAGTGGTATCAGACTAGTGTTTATTATCTTTTTTTCAAAAGATAATTTACTAACCATTTTCTTTAAATGGCTTTGCAAAACACAAATACAAACTTTCACGACAATGACTCTCTTTCCAAACCTCCCAAAATCATTAGAAACAACTTTAGTCTCTGGAAAAATCGAATGTCCCTTTTCGTGGAAGGTGTAGATCCTGAGATTCCATACTATATCGAAAAATGAACCTTATATTTCATTCGTAATATCTCCAATAGTCCCTGCTATTGCTATGACTGTCGCCATTTCTGAGAGGCAAATTCCAAAGCTCCCTCATTAATGGATTGATGAGGACAAGAAGAAAATGTCTTTAGTTACTAAAGCTAGAGCTATAATAGCCATGTATCTTTCTGACGAGGTATATCACTCCGCGATGAAGCTAAGAACCTCAAAATCCATGTGGGATACCCTATGTGTTCAATATGAAGGTACGTCTGACGTACAAAAGTATAGAAAGATAAACCTGGTGAGACAATATGAAAGTTTTATCTGTGGAAAAAACTAAATCTTTGTCTAAAGTGCACTAGCACTTTAACTGTCTTCTTATTGACTTCAGGACAGTTGGAAGAGAATATTCCTACTCTGAGATACTGACAAAATTCCTAGAATGTTTTCCAAAATCATGGGATAGCTATACCATGTGCCTTAAAATGTCTAACTATATATCCACACTCTCTCTCTTAGCACTATTTATGAGATCTTGCCAATCATGAACAATCCTGCCAGCTGAAGAAGAATCTCATCAAAGGATCAAAGAAGTTAAAGCTCTCTTGTAGTTTTGCTCTCTGACGCTCTTTCAGCGATCACTCCCCTCTCCTTCTATCACTAAGTCAGATCCATCTAACTCTGAGGACTTAAGAGATGCTGATTTTTCAGAGTTTGATAAGTCATTGACCCTTCTTACTAATTCCTTTAGAAGGTTTTACAGAAAAATTAATTTCCATAGATCACCTTTTATAACCATCACTGAAAGGCCAAAATTAACCCCCGTTGATAAAGCTTCAGCAATTTGTTTTAACTATGAATGCATTTGAGAAAGCTAGTTGAGTGCATTTGGCTATCATTCGGGTTGGAATCATGGGAAGCAGATGAGAAAGCCATTTGGAAAGCAGTTACAGGTTTGAAAGCATTGTTGCAGGTTTTGTTGTTTGTTTGCCGGAGAAGAAGAGTATGAGAGCGTAAAAGGTTAATGGTGGTTTTAGGGTGGTTTATATAGGAGGGGAAGACGAAAGGGTAAAAGGTGAAATGACATTTGACAGGTTGGCAAAAAGGTGAATTTTGGTGAACGTGAGCCGTAAAAAGAGCTCATGATGTGAATTATGTCCTAAAGATGGACATGTGGCTGGATGGGGTTGATGCATGGGAATATAGGGGGTATTTGGGGGATTGATGTGGTCACAGGCTAGTGACCAATAAGGGTGACCCATATGCAAATAATTTCCTATGATGGGTATTAATAAATAATAATAAAATTGAAAATCCAATTAATTGTTAGATTAGGCTAATTATGAAATTTTGGTCTTCTAAAGACCCATGTTGTATAGTCTTTAATCACAAAAGCTGCAATTTTGCATAATCTTGAAAAAGGTTTGCAATTAATATGGGTTTTGCATTAAAAATGTTTTTAAGTTCATGATCATTGAACGAGAGGGGCTCTGGTTGGTCATGCAAGATGAAGTGTCCATAGACCCTTCATAGTGGAATGAGAGGGGCTCTGGTTGGCCTTGATGAGGAAACAGAGGATCTCTGGTTGGTCATGAAATTTAGTTGGCCTTTGAATATTGGGTTTTTATGTACCAGAGGCTCTGGATGGTCATTGGAACCCTTAGAAAATATCCAAACCCATGGTAGAGGAACCAGAGGGGCTCTGGTTGGTCTTGAAATTCAACCAAAGGGGCTCTGGTTGTACTTGAAGCACAAATTCTTTCAGTTTTAAGCATTTCTTGTCCCAGAGGCTTTAGATAGACGAACCAGAGGCTCTGGTTGGCCAAAATGCTATATAGGATCACTTAGGAGTCCCTTGTAGTTGAATCAGAGGGGCTCTGGTTTTACTTGACCAACTTAGAACTGAGTAAAATGCTTTTGCTCCCCCTTAAAACATGCTCTAGATTCAAGTTTAATGGGCAAAGCTCCCCCTTGATGTGTGAAAATGTGTTTTTATGAAGCCTTAGGCTCTAGTGTATAGGACCAGAGACTCTGGTTGTGAAGGTAGGTGATATTGACAAGATTTTGTTGAACTAGAGTCAAGTTCTATTGAAGTAGAGGGCTCTGGTCCTAAGGACTTAGTGTCCAGAGTCTATGATCTTAAGGACTAGAGGCTCTGGTTGTATTGGGAGCACAATACTTAGTCTTATAAACTCTTTATTGGAACCAGATGGGCTTTGGTTGCAAAGAGTTTATGGAACAGAGGCTCTGGTCTTTACAACCAGAGGCTCTGGTTACTATGTGAGCATAACTTTAGTCTGTAAAGAACTCCTAGTTGAACCAGAAGGGCTCTGGTTACAAAGCGTTGTGAACCAGAGGCTCTGGTTGCTTTGTAGGCTTAATGACTTGTTCTGGTACATGGTCTTTTGGACCAAAAGGCTCTGGTTCCAAAGACTTGTAATTCAGAGACTCTGGTTAAAATAAGGACTTAATGGATGGAGGGTGATCGTGTAGGACCAGAGGGTTCTGGTCCTTAAGTCCCGAAATCCAGATTTTCGACGGATTTTCCAAGGAATTTTATAGTTAATCTTAAAATTACTTCTTAAAACATATTGATGGATTCCATAGGAAATCTGTAGGAAAATTCTAAGAATTTTCGATAGAATTTTATAATTAATTTAAAAAGTACTTTTTAAAACATATTGATGGAAATTCTAAGAATTTTCGACGGATTTCTGATGGAATTTTCTAATTATTTTAAAATTTATTTTTTATAACGTATTGATGGATTCCATCTGAAATTTGTAGGAGAATTTGAAAAAGTTTCGTAGGTTTTTGACGGATTTTTATAATACATTTAAAATTTATTTTTCATAACATAATGATGGCTCCCATCGGAAATTCATAGAACATTCGTCACTGATTTTTGACGGAAATTTCCGTAGGTAAGGGTCCAATATCTAGTAGTGAGAGGGTGGCGAGGAAAATTCATGAGCCAACAAATATAGGTGACCATGGTTCTATTTTAAATTTTTATGTGTTCCTTCTTACCGGCTAATTGATGCGTTTATGTTATTGCTTCTTATCATTAATTTAGCCTTGGTTCTTCTATCCAATAATTTGTTTATTCCTTTTTCGTATCCAAATCTTTCACATTTTGAACTCTCTCTTTTCCCCGACTTCAAAATTTTTGACTACCATTTTAAAACCTTCATGTCAAATTGCTTTCTCATCAACTTTCTTGAAATTCAAAATTTTCATAAAAAAACTCATTTACTTTTCAAAGTAGACGTCAAATTTAAGTACGTATAATCCACCTTCTAAACCTTACCTTCAAATCGGGTGGATTATGTTGATTTATCTAATTTGTTTTTTTATTAAAATATCTAATAATAAAATGTGATGATATATCTTGTGCTTTTGATTTGAACATTGACAAACATCAAAGAAACAACATTAAAACCCTCTTTAACAAAAAGTCCACCCAATAAATTATGACAAGAAAAGCCGGAATAGAAGTTCTTCAAGAAAATAATTGTTTTTAGTCTCAAAGTCAATACAAAGTGGTTGAATTTTTCAAGTATTTGGGGATTTTTAATTTGCCCCCAACAAACTTAATTAACCTTTTCGCAATGCCATGGACTCCATCAAATAATTTTAATTAAATAACTAAAATGAAAATATTAAAATAATCAACGATTTTTCTAAAGTGAACAACCTCAATTGAGGATTTCTAGAAGGAGAATCGACGACTTAAAGTAGTTATTTAGAACCACATAATTTTTGGGCAATTTATCAAAATTAACTCATTTGATATGGTCGATCAAGATTTTGGTACGTTTTAATTACAAATTGATCTGCAATATTATAAAACTTCAATAAAAAAAATTGTGTGAAGAATAACGTTTCGTTTCTGATTAACTTTGGTATGAACATGACGAAACTTAGCTTCAAATAAGGGGGTGTATGATCGTTATTTGTCTTATGCATTCATTCCATCTACAAGGGTTCCAAAACCATACATTTAAGTGAGAAGATTGAGTATTGTATTTTTAACTAGAACATTTCCATTACAATAAACTTGAGTTTATAGGACGTTTAAATGAGCTAAGTGTCCTAATAAAGTGTTTTATAGAACTTAAGTTTAGGACCAAATAAGAAAGTGTCGTATCTAAAAGTGTTACTATAAGTCTATAAGACGCTTTTGGACGTCGTAACAAGTATTTTAGGACATTTTTCAAATAAGTGGCGTACTAGCTATTTTATAAGACACAGTTTGAAGAAAAAAAGGTTCTATAAACACAAGTGTTTTATAAAATATGGTTTTATAGGATATTTCTCAAAAGTGTCCTATAAAAATACGACACTTTATTTGGAAAATGTCCTAAGAAAACTTGTTATGACTCCTAAACGTGTCCTATAAACTTATTGTAACACTTTTAGATATGACGTTTTTTTGTTTGGTTCTATAAACTTAAGTCATATAAAACATTTTATCGGGACGCTTAAATATTTTAGCGTCTTATAAACTCAATTTTATCGTAGTGAACGTTTATTTTGCATTTAGGGTTTGCATTTTATAAGGAAACAAACAACTGTTTCGCTAATGGCACTAACCAAGCTTACTTTTCTTAGAATTTGGGTTTACCGAGTATAGATATATCTATATAGAGAAGTTGGATAGTATATGCATCGTGAAAGGAATAATTGTCTATAAGTAATAATTTCTACCCTTTTGTAGCCTATGGGTATCATGAAATTTACTCACGAATAATCCAAACACACTCAAGATTTATAGGTAAAATCAAGAGAAAAACTCATAGAGGTTGTTGTGTTTATAGATAAGATTAAATAGATAGTTATTTGTTAGTTATTTGGGACCACCAAAGGAATCTGCTCCTCGAACCCCTACTTTATGGCAATCTTAGGTCCACGACAGCTTAAACGAGCGCACAGTCCACACCTCCTAACTCATATTATCATTTACCTAATGAAACCCCATTAATCTAAAACAAATCATAACTACATTAAAATATTTGACGGTGTAAAATTACCAACAACTACGACATCAATTAGGTACACAAACATTCATTTTTTTCCTTCATGATAACTTTTTGGTAATTGTAGTTAAAGATCATGAGGTTGCTTGACCAAATTTTGTTACAAAAAAGTTGTATATGAGTCATTATAATAAGAAGTGGTGAATTAGAACGTGTAAAATCATGATCAACACTAAGAGGGAAATTACAATCATTGAGCTTATTTGTATTTTATATATTTTGGGGTATGATGTATTTTTCAATGTAGGTTGTTTGAGGGTTGCGGATTAATTATAAATGCACAAACTTAGAGGGCGGTGAATAGGTTGTTATAAGACTTTTAGATTTCCGAAGCGATTTTGTTAGAGAAATTATAAATACGTTAGATAGAGAAGTTGAAACATTATTAAAATCGTTTGAATCATTTGCCTTACATCCACCCTAAAACTTATCCTGAAAGTCAAATATACAAAAATAATATTCTTTCGAGATGGAGTATAAATTGTGACAATGAAGAACATCTGAACTCTTGAAATGACAAAAATTTGGTCAAATGATCAAAAGTACAATTTAACAAAGTATGATATACAATTAGAAATGATCAGACTAATGGAATATCAAATTTGATTCTTGGTTGTTTTTTTTATAAAAATGTAGCACTCTTGAGTGGTTCCAAAAAGTCCTTATCTACGGGACGGCGAGTTTTAACATAGTTTCTTAAATGATAAGTAAAAACTGTAATGGATGGCCTTAGCCGACCTTAAGACTCTCGCCATCAAATGTGAAGGTCAAACAACTCCAAACATTTAAAGAATAATTATTCAGATGTCAATTGCTTTAAAACCGTTAATATTCAACCGCAACACACTTGGGAGTCGATCACACAACATAAACTTGTTCTTGGCCCCATCAAATTTGAGTTTCAATTTATATTTGCTTTAAAAATTAAATAGATTAGTAAGTCATTGTTTTATTTTCAAACTAAGTTTAGTATAAAAGTGAGTGCTCTTCGACTACAAATATCTTGATCATTTTTCTCATAAAAAGCATTTATATTAGTGATATTTAACAATCTTCTACCTAAACCTCCATAAACTTTTCAATATTTGACAAGTAACGATAAATATTATATTCAAAAATTAAATGGAAATGGGTATCATCGAAATTAGGGTTCATGCAGTTGGGGTGGGGGGCACCAGCCTGCCCCCTATTGCATCCGCCCCACGTCCCTTCAAATGAGATCACGTATGTAAATAAACCACATATCCTTGGTACAGAGATGATGACACTTTGGTTCTTTGAGGAATCCCCATTTGGCTAGTGTCTTTCTTAATGTTGCTATGAAATCAACAATTATGAAGGCATCAAGTTATGTATAGTTGAAATCAATATGAGAAAATGTGAGACTTTTATTTGTGTATTATGTTAATACCTTATAATTGACTATAGAAGATAATATGTTATATGGTGCTCATATAAAATGTCCATATCCAAGGGAATCTTAGCTCCGAGGATGTGCTAACGACCAAAATATCACTACCAGGAAAAAAGTTTTAGTGACGGATTAGCGATGAAAAGACCACGAAACCTATCCCTCGCAAATCCGTCGCTAAGTAGCACTAGATTAGCGACGGATTCCTTGAATTTCATTTAAAAAAAGGAAAAATGGCGACGGACATGTGTATTTTACTTTTTTTAAAGAAAAAATAAAATATGTGTGCCCGTCACTAATTCATTGCTATATATGTGTTGTATATATGTTTTTATGCATCTGTATAATGTATAGATAATGTTGTGTGTGTATGATGTTTGGTAACTGTATATATATGATATATATATATATACATATATTGTATATATCAACGATGATCATCACTGAGTCTGTTCAGTGATCGCTGAACATGTACTGTAAATCTCTCAGAGACAAGTATTCTTAAGGAAGACAAAATTCACACCACAGAAGCTTTAGCGATATCGAAGATAAGCTGAAAATAAAGACAAGGAAGTTCGTGATCTAATGCGATTTATAGTGATAGCAAGTATGTCTACATAAGTGTGAAATCTACTCAAGATTCAGCGAAAACTGATGAGACCTCAACGTTATTTCAATGTCAGTGATCAAATGAATCTTGTTGAACAATATTAGTTTTCGTCTTGTCCTTCTGCACACAAAGGGAAAACCCATACCTCTCAAAGTAAAGTAATGTATGGAGTCATTCTATTGTCTCCAAGTGTGCTTACCTACTTTGTGAAAGACTACTGTTCATATATGACCAAAGACTGTATATCCGCAACAAATGACAAGCTCACTTATAGAAGCTTGCCACGTGTTTTGTACCTTCTGACTTGCATTTAATGCAAATGGTTATAAATAGCTGAGAAATTCTTCCTTCTCAATTATCTTCTACACACCTCTCATCTTTGTCCAAGCCAAGCTTCCTTGACTTGAAGATCTTATTACCCAAGAAGATACTTCCCCATCTTCAACCAATCTAAATAGAGAAGAGCACAAGACCTCTTAACCTTTTCTTTTAGCAAGTCTTTTCTTTCTTGTTTTCCGTAACTTGTGTGTTTCTTTGATTGTTTAGATAAATTATGTATCTTATCTTTTCTGCAAGCAATTTGTAAAAATCTGTATTGATCTTCTTTATCAATATAAGTTTTTAAAAGTGAAAGTTGTTGTGTTTGTATTCAACCCCCCTCCCCTTCTATACACTGTTACCCTTAAACTTTTATAGATCCGACTGAGACCAACACAAAGGTTGGATGAGGGTTGCACGTGAATGTGCTGAGATACAAGCCTATTCCGGTACTGAGTGGGACAGTGAATACTTCTCAAGGGTTAGATTTCACAACCATCGATGGATCCGAGAGAGGTTTTGGATCCAATTGATTGACCAAGTATTTATCTCTATTGTGAGCTTCGTGTATTGCCATGTCTTTTGTACCAACTTATGTGTTATGGTTTTTATCATGTTTGGGATAATGAGCCTTAGAAAAAGAAATCTAGGATTAATAAGGCCAATCGGAACACCGATTATGAGGGGTGTCGTCCAACATACTAGAGGATCGATTAGTACTACACAACATCGATACAGGATGGTGAGTATACAATTTTTTTTTGAATATGTAATTAGTTCTTTATGTTTACTAATAGCTTAAATTAATAATCTAATATAGAAATAGGCACTGGGTCGCCACCCTATTAATATCAAGGTGTTTGAGTGTACCCACTGAACGAGCCGGAAGTTTACTCCGAGTTCATCCACCCTGCCTACTTAGCCTCCTCAATTTAGTTACCCCAAAGCAACTAGGTTTCGTGTAAGTTTTCTAAAACCATTGTGGCTTTAATAGATCTAATGGGCTTTAATGAATCTATTAGGCTTTATTGGACTTTATTTAGTGTCATTTGACTTTAATGGGTTTTAACGGGCTTAATGGGTTATATTGGGTTTTAATGGATCTTTGTGGGTTGTAATGGCTTTATTGGGCTTTAATGAACCTTTTGGGTTTTATTCAGTATCATTGGGATTCTATGAGTTATATTGGGTTTTAATCCGTTCTAGGCTTTATTGGGTTTAATTTAATAGGTTACATTGGGCTTTAATAGATCTTAGTATGCTGTAATGGTTTCATTGAGCTTTAACAGATCATTTGGGATTTATACAATATTATTGGGTTTTAATCCGTTTTAATGGGCTTTTATGGGCTATATTGGGGTTTAATAGGTTATTTTGAGCTTTAATGGATTTATTAGGCTTTATTCAGTATTATTGGCCTTTAATGGGTTATATTGGGCTTTATTCAGTTTTATTGGCTTCTAATAGGTTATATCGGTTAATTTTAATTTTGTAATAATTTTAAATTAATCCATTTTAATAAATTATAATTAAAGAGTATTTATTATTTTATTAATTAATTTTTTAATAAATAAGTAAATATATAATAATTAACTAATACTTAATTAAATTTATAATTGAAGTAATTAAAAAGTAATTAAAACTTATTTTTATTTAGGACAGATTTTTGTCCCTATTTATTTGAAATAAAACAAAAGCCTAGTCGGCATTATTATTGACTTAGAGAAAAAAAAAGATCGTGAGAGTTCGAGATCGAGAGCGACGAAGGATACACAGCCGACAAACACCACCTCCGATACCGTCATAGCCACAACTGGCATAGAACCACGATCGTCACTGACCACGAGCACCACTTCCGAACCATGATCATCACACCCCTCTCTTTTTCTCTATCGAGCATTGTCGTCACTTCCATACCACTATCAGTCACCACCACCATCGAGCACCACCACCACCACTCCCATCGAGCACCACCATTGCCACTCCCATCGAGCACCCTCCACTTAGAGGTAAAACTTGATATCTGTTCTTATTTTGTTAAATAGGATATGTACATGTATTTATTTGTGTGTTAAAAGTCAAAATGAGATTTAGGATTTGGGGTTTTAAAGGTAAAACCAAACCATTTTGTTAACTAGAATCATGTTTGATTCGGGATTCAGGATTTAAGACCAAATATTCTATATGTTGCTTTGTGTTTGAAATGATTACTGAGTTTTCTTTATGATTATGTTTATTACATAAAATTAAAACTCAAAACGAGATTTAGGATTTGGGATTTTAAATGTAAAACCAAATGATTTTGTTAGCTAGAATTAAATTTTGATTTGGGATTTGGGATTTAAGACCAAATGCTCTATATATTGGTTTATGTTTAAATGATTGATTTGTGATTATGTTTATTACATAATGTTATCAAGAATGTAGCAAAAAGAAAGAAGTGGAATGGAGTATTTTGGCATATTAATTAGGTCACATGGTAAATATTGTTGGCATATTAATTAGGTCACATCGCGATTTGTCATTATCTTTTTTTTGGAGAGAATTTAATGTTCGATTTTTTAGGAGATGTCACGCCAAGAGTGTGGTAGAGGCCATTGGGGTGATAAAGGTTGCCTCATGTCTAGTAGGGGCAGCAGCTCTGCTCGCGGGGCGTGGCTACACATCCCAATGACATGGAGGATTTCACTAAGGAACCACCCCGATGATCGGCCTCGAGGATATCTATGAGCAGGAAATAGAAGCCCACCTACGTCGGGTTCGAGGTCGAGGAGAGGCACCAACCTTTAGATGCCGATACACAATCATCCGAGCTTGCGACTATGTCTTTGTTTGTTAAGCAATGCATAATTAGATATGGTATAAGGCTTTGCACGCATTACATAATAAAATGATATGAATATCTTTTGTGTTGTATATTTTTTTAATTGTGTAGGTTTAAAGATGCTCACGTTATCCGAGAGATGACGAATATATTTAGTTCTTGCTTTGGTGGTCTATGACCTCCCTGGAAGGAGGCCCCTCCGGAAGTCCACAACTTGATGTTCCAGCATTTTCAGCTCAGTGTACCTTTTCAATGTAAGTATACATATCAAAATATTGTTTTTACCTTGATTAAAATCTTGTGTATGTAGGGTAAGTTCCACTGGGAACCAGATTAGGATGACAAGGTTTGTGATTTATGGACCAAAGCAATGCAAAATAGGTACAAAGATTGGATGAGGGTTGCACGTGACTGGGCCGGGACACAGGCTTATCCCGCTACTAAATGGGAAGGTAAGGACTTCTCACAGGCTAGATTTCACGACCCTATATGGATCCCAGAGAGGTTTTGGATTCAGATGATTGACCAGATATTTATCTTTATTGTGAGATTCATGTATTGCCATGTCTTCTCTACCGACTTATGTGTTATGTTCTTAAGAAGTCTGGGATAACGAGTCTTGGAAAAAGAAATCTAGTACCAATAAAGCCAATCGGAACACCAAGTTTGAGGGGGGTGTCGTCCAAGCGCACTAGGGGATCGATCAGTACTATACAACATCGACACTAGGTCGCGACTCGACTACTATTAAGGTGTTTGAGCATACCCACTGCACGAACCAAAAGTTTGTTGCAGGTTCATCCCCCCTGCCTACTGACCCTCCTCGTTCCAGATACCCCAAAGCGGCTAGGTTTCATGTAAGTTTCCTAAAACCCTTAATTTGTTATATACATATGTTTGGTAGGTTTGAAGTAATATATTTTAATAAACGTAGTGATGCTATTAGTTTGGGCTTCCATTGTTGGGTAGACATTAGGCTAAGTAGATAGGTTGGTTGGGAATGTTACTACCATTGGTAATGAGAATGCTTTAATTGTTAAAAACAAGCATTGGATATGTTTGATTATAGCTGTTATGCTGCTGAAATGGCTACATATATAAGCTCACCCATGTTTATTTTGGTAAACCATAGAAGAAATTTCAATCATTAAAGAGTCATAGTCTACTGCAGACCCTGACACCCCTTCTCTTTATGACACATCTGTTTAGGAGCAGAGTGTCGTAGGACAAAAGTAGGGTCGTATTTTTAGTTTTGGGACCTTCCAGGATCCCTATTATGCTATGAATGGTCGTTGTAGCAGTGGCAACGAGAGATGTATGTTGGTTATATTATTATGTACTTTGTCATTACTTTTCATTCTGAACAAATTACTGATTTTTGTCAAATATTTAATATTTGCATGTGTTGGATTTGAGAGCAAAGATGGCTGAAATGGAGGAACGCCATCAGACCGAGCAGGAGGCCGAACAAAAGAGAGTGGAGACCGAGATGGAGGCCGAACGGAAGAGGAGGGAAAATATAGAGGTCCAACAAGCCAAAATATGCTACCCAGTTAGACGAGCAGATCCCTTTATCGCAACATTTTGCTGCATTTATGAGGCAGTCAAGATACATTTTCTCCACTTGCCCACCTCCTGACCCTCCCAGTATTTAGATTGTTATTTAATTAACTTTCAAACAATAGATTGTTTAAATATAGTATTTTAAATTGTATGAATTGGTTATTTAAATTTGTTGGAGAGTTTTGGTTTGTTATTTTATGGGCAGGCTTTGTACAAAAAATACAGGCAATCTGTAATTTTAGTTTATCTTTTTTAAATTATTAAAAATCAATGACGGATTAGCGACGGAAAAACCGTAGCTAAAACTTGTTAATTCGTCGCTAATCCACCGCTAAAGGTCCCGTCGTTAATCCGTTGCTGAAATTTATGTCGCCAATCCGTCGCTGATAAACATCCGTCACTAATCCATTGCTGATTCATTTCTAATAATAGCATTACCCACCAGCTTTTTGCCCACGGACAATCAACGACGGATTAGTGACAGATTTTTCCATCACTGATAGTCCTCAGTTTTGTAGTGTAACTAATATCAAAGAATTCATTACAACTTAGGTGTCTCTAATCTTGAAGACATCTCTAAAAAGCCTTGTTTGATGAATATTATAATCCTCTCACTAGCTTACAAATACATGAAATGATGTGGTTATGAACTATTTTACATACTTTATGTAATCTCATCTAATTTGATCTCTACTTGGCTGTAAACCACTCTTGATGCAGACTTTCACTCTTGTAGAAGGTGGATGCAAATGGTAAAATCCCTTGTGTTTTCAATGCTTTACAAATTGTTGAAATGAAATTAGAATTACTGGAAAGATACAAGAATCACTTTGAATATAAGAAGAACAAGTCCTCAATCAAATTCTAGGATATACTAAAGAAGATTTATGTCCACATTGTCATGAAGTACCAACTCATTTGTTGCAGTCAACCAAATGACCATTCGATTTGTGTAGTACATAAAGTTTTGCTTCTATACCATAATCATAATTCATTCACATCTATAGACAATGTTATACCCTATCCGCAAGTAGAATAACCATATATTAGAGTGATCAGTGACTCACTACACTTTAAACACATCCATGGGTAGAAAAGTGAAACTACAATATTATATTTTTTTAGCTTCTCAATGAAAAGCGTACTTTAAAATGACACTACTCAATTGATAACAACCTTTAGGTTCAATTCACTTCATGCTAGTATTATTGTACAGTTGAGGATAATCAATCTACCTATTCCTTCCATTTCTCCAAGCAAAACTCCTCATAATGTAGTGTCTCTTGCATATGCTTTACCTTTGATGTTGTTTCAAGTTGATTCTAGTTCAACATTAAAAAAAAAAACATTGATATTTTCTCAATGATACGAATGGAACTTAAATCCTTTAAGTCACATTGGACATAGGATTCTACATGATGGTAGATCTTTTTAAGAAGTATGAAGCATTTAACACCTATAACACAAGTACTACAAAGTCCATTCATTTGTCTAAAAACCGTATTCCATATGAATATTGCATAAATTTGAACTTTTCCATTCAATTAGAATAACAATATGGATTTATCATCACATATGCTCCAACCGAAAAAAAATTGAAAATTAATATGATCCTCTTCAAAACAAAAAAAAAAAAAATTGATGACATTAAACATAACACCCTATGAGTTTTTAACATGTAAAATGTATGTTTTATAACCAAAATACCCACCACCCCAACCCCCAAAAAGAAGTTTGACTTGCTGGTGTTGGTTGTCAACAAATTTTTAGGTTTTTGTAAGAGGATCTTTTCTTGGCTTCTCTGCTTTTTATATATATATATATATATATACAGGTGGAGGTTCAAACGAGAACCCCTGTGATTTACGAGAA
>NC_037539.1:30981187-31002682 GCF_001531365.2 Cynara cardunculus var. scolymus
AAGCGATAATGTGATAATTGTGTGATAATCACATGATTATCACACCCATATCACATGATTAACCGTTTATTAGATAATGATAATAATGATCGTGTAATCGTATTAAAAGATTTTATGATATCATTTCCATTATTACCCTTTTAATTTTAATATTTTTTGAATCTTTTTAAATTTCAATTTTAGTTTTAAAAATCTTTTAATTTTATTTTTTATCACAATATGTGGTTATTGGGTTGTTCTCGCATTCTCGTAAATCACAGAGTTCTCGTTTGAACCCTTCCCTATATATACATATATGTGTGTGTGTGTGGAAGGAAGATTTGATCAGCCTTACAAAAGAGCTCTTGTTTCACCTCCAACTTTTCTGAAGAAATCTTTTAAAACCCATCTGTCTACTTCGTCTCTTTTCCCAAAGCACACATCTTCCAACCTCTTTTGATTCTTGAATCCAACCTTCAGTCTTTATATATTTATCATCGATTTCCCCAACTGGGTCTCCAAGAAAAAACGACTTAATTCAATCCAACCCCCTAGACACATCGAAATGCTCGGATTCAAGACCATAAAGAAGAAAATGTGGATGTTCTCTCTATAAAATCCTTCCTCTAAAACCAAACCCTCTTGTCTTTTACCCTCAAATGGAAGAAAATATGAACACAAAATCAACATCATCTCTCTCAGTTGTTAAACTCATCAGATTCCCCCTTCGTATGGTTTCTTTCTGGTTTGCACCCACCATCCGTCCTCCTGGTCTCGACCCTTAGAAATTCGTCATCTTTTTCTCCCTTAATTTCTCTTTACTTCTCACGATCGCACACAAATACACCTAGTATAAGATATATACATATAGCTTTAAAGGGTACTTGGAAAGATGGATTTTTATACATGGAATCAGAAATTTTCGAACTTGGGATCCAATCGGAATGATAGATCTTTGGGGAACTCAGATGGGTTTAGTAGGGATTGTGGAAATGCTGATGGCGTTTTCACGAAATCTTCACAATCTTTGGTGTTAAATGAGCAGAAAGGAGAGCTTGTGAAGGCTGATGGCAAAGTCATTGGAAAGAAAATCGGATTGAAGTCTGATGAGAAAGCCATGGCTGCTTTGAAGAGTCACAGTGATGCAGAGAGAAGGAGAAGGGAAAGGATTAATGCTCATCTTCACACCTTTCGAGGTCTTGTTCCCTGCACTGATAAGGTTTTTATCTAACCTCTTTCGGCCATTGTAATTTGATCATATGAATCTTGATACCATTATGTGAATCTTTATGTGCAATTAGGTGTTTCTGCAATAATCTATGTTTTCAAATTGCATGTTAGTACTAAATTGAGCCACAATTGATCTTTGATGTCACACTGCTTGTTTTTCTGAATTCTGATGCAAAAATGACCCTTTTGGCTGCCAAAGTTGGAGGGATTTCTAATTCTGGAAAGAGGTAGTAGTTGCCATTGGACAAATAGAGAAGAAAACTTCTATTTCATGCTTGGAATTGATGCTTGATTTGGTTACCATGTACTACTTCTAGACATTTGGATTTTTTGAATGATTGAAGTATGACCATTTTATGAATATCAATTAAGAAGTTCGGTTTGACTCGTTCGCTTGATCTCATACTAAGAATGATCGATCAAACACACATGGTTCACATGAGCCAAGGTGTTATGGGCTGATTCTGTTGTCATACAACTTAATAGTTTTTCACTGCTTATCTTTTGCTTCTAAAAGATCAAATGGGTTATTTAGGAGAACAAGGTTCTGATGATTTGTTTTTTTAAAATGCATGGCCTTCTAATTGAATTTAAGGCATTCTTGTGTTCGGAAGAACATTTCTTTTGTTAGCCAGAGATGTTATTGAATCTATCAAAAGGTCATGAATTTAAAAAGAAATCTGTCTGAACAGATTAATGTCAGCCCTTTTGTATAGTCATGACTCGACACTTTAACAGCCATGAGGGGATCAAGAGTTGACCTTTTGTGAAGATTCCTAATCAAAGGGAGATTTAATATCTTAACAACGCTACAAATCTCTAGCATTACACGTAAAAGAAGTTTGAAAAATCAAGAACTCAAAAGTCATTTTCAGCCCCATTTGTTAAATAGAACTTATCTATTGTTGTCATTGTTCCTGTAATCGTTTTAACTGCTCCACCGATTACAATTGTGTCACTATCATACCGCAGTAAACTTCTGGTGGCGGCCAAAAACAATCTTTATTTCTATTTGTAAAAACGCAGATTGATGTTGATCTCTTTTTATAAACGTAGTTGTTTATGTCTTAATTCCGTTTTTAGTTAAGTTAAAAATTACCTATATGTCCATTATCATATTACAAACATGATGTTTGAAAATTGCATTTGATAACTACCATGAGTTGCTACATGTCACTTGTTATGGTAAAGATTGTTTTTTTTTCAGGGTATAATATTTAAATGTGGATGATGTATGATCTTGTATATGTACAATTATTGTAGATAAATATTTGATTTTATTGTAGAACCAATAACACAACCATGTATCCGAATACTTACAACCCATAGAATTCATTTGTTTTCTATGAAAATCCATTAACCTCTCTCTTGTACACGTTACTGACATGGAAAGTGGCTTATTTGGTAAGCTTCTAGGGTGTCTTTATGCAAAAAGCCAAGTTTTTTTGTTCGAACTTGTCCCTTCCAATTAAAAAACATGCTCTTTCCATCTATGAAAAAGATCCTCCAAACAAAACCCTCCTATTTATACATAGAAATTAATCCATACAGGACTTAATGGAAAGCCAACCATATAAAGAATGGAAGAATTTTCTACATATTGATTTATGCTTTCTTACATTCAATTTTGAAGTTAAAACATAGTCGGTTTGATGTAGAAGACAGAGTATCTGTCCTTGTAGAAGGATACTAAGATCTATGTTGCTTTTAACAGATGGACAAAGCCACATTACTCGCTGAAGTTATTCGCCATGTAAAGCAATTGAAAACAGACGCAAAAGAAGCCAGTATTGGTTTACTCATACCAGAAGATGTCGATGAACTCATAATTGAAAAAGTCAACGGAGGTTTGACTTTCCGTGCGTCTATCTGTTGTAAGCGCCGGCCCGAGCTCCTAACTGATTTAAGACGAGCCCTTGATGCCCTCAAAGTTAACATCGAGAGGGCAGAATTGTCAGCTTTAGGAGACCATATGAAGATCGTTTTTTATTTCACCCGAACCACCACTGCCACAACAGATGAAGATCTAGTTAGCTTTGTTCGTGAAGCTCTTAATTCCGTTATAGAAAAAGCGCCATTCTCGCCTGAATACTCCCCAAGAACAACGCTGCCAAACAAGAGGCGGAGGTACTCTCTATGATCGTTCATACTTATGATTATTCCATTGAATCCAAGTTTGATTTGGTTGATTTCTCATGTTTTTCATGGTGAAAAATGAGATCTGTATAAAGTTCTTTATGTTTATGATCCTAAGACTAAATAAGGGGTTATATACTACCTGCTGCTTACTGGAAGAGGCTCTTATTACCTTGTCAGAGATGTTGCTGTTTACCAAGCCCCTCTTATCGGCCCATGATGTTAACCTGGTTAGCTCAAGGGATTTAGTGTTGACCCAGACAGCACTCTTACTCGATTAGTGTTTACCGAATTTGTGTTAGTAAATGGCTCCTAAGTTTACATATTTATTGATCAAGGTGGTGTAGAACTTGATGATTGGTGTCAAAGTAGGGGTGGTCTTTCTTTGTGGAATGGAAGTAGAATCTGTCTGCAAGAGAGGCTACTTGATCCTACAATGGCCATTATGATGTTCATTTGTGTCTTGTATATGTAAATATTTTGAAATATGAATATAATGATGTTGATGGTTAAGATATGACGCTGAGAATCAAAACACGAATAATGAGCTTACAACGCATTATCGTGTTTACTTTGTATTTATCTATCAATAATTTGACCGTGTAAACTACCTCTTAGATAAATTTCTAATAGCTCAACAAGTGTCGGGTGTTTGGGATTTGGATTAAACAATCGACTCCTTAGGATATCTTTGACAAGCTGTTTGATAAGCTAGCCGACAAGTTAGTCATGTTCCGTAAAACTAGTTGATAAGTTTGGCAATGTAATATTACCTAAAGTTACAAGGGGCATAATTGAAAAAAAAATCTAGAGCTTATGGAACCGTTACCTAAAGTAGTTTTAATACAATACTATCCCTCAACAGACCCATGGAACGAGATTGTCTCAACTGGTCTGATGAATCTGTTACCGTCATAAAGTAAGAAATGTGTTACCCTTGATGCCACTCGTTTTGCAAATACTCATATCCTTGTTTTAGAAGTATAACTTTTGTTGTTTGTCTATTAATGTAGTTGTCATAATACGACGACCAATAATACAACTCTGTGATTCAACTTTCGGCTCCTTAGATCATAAGTTTGGGCTACATTGTCACATAGAGATGGCCAAAAATCGGTCTTTGGCCAGGCCGGCCAGGCCCAAATTGGTCTCGGTCCCAAACACTAGTCCCGTAACTTGTCCCGGTCTCGGTCCCGGTCCTGACCAAAAACCTAGTCCTGGTTAAGGTATTTTTTTTAAATCGATTTTTACATAATTTTCTTTTTTAAAGTTTTTTTAAAGAATACAAAAGTGTTATTCTAATACACTCGAAAAATGTGTAATAGGGTCAATTAAATATACTTAAAAAATATGTTTTTTTTGCGAGAATACAAGTCGATATGTTTTCTCATACACCTTATGACTTATATATAGTGAATAAAAGATAAATGAGACAAAAAAACAGTTAAAAATTTGAAAACAGTGGTCATATGGCCATTGGGTATGAGTGATATAACAATAATATTTTTGAAAATTCAAACCGAAACTTATTTTTTTGATAAAAAGTATAACCGATCCTAAACGGTCCTTCGTCGGTCCTGGACCGGGTTGAACTCATTTGACCATCTCTAATCACACGCTTCAATAAAAAAAAATATGTGACATGAATAAACATCCAATATAAAAAAAACTTGAAATTTGTCACTTATCGTAAATAACCAAAAAATTGATGACAATTATGATTGTGAATTTCCACTTAGAATTACATTGATGACTTTGATTGTCATCATACCCATCGACTTGGAAGCATTATATCATAGAAATTGAAATTATGGTCAAATCAAAATATTCCCAAGTATGTCTTTGTTGAATAGAAAAATAGGGCATTTTATATGCTATTTTATATTTTTCAATGTAATATTTTTTTCTTAATTTCTTTTAAATAAAAGTTACATATTATCTTTACTAAATTAGCAGAAAAGTATTCGCACAATATAGCAAGATAAATCTTGATTTTAATGTTTCGTTGTACTTTTTTTTTTGTTGTCTCGGTCGATGTTGTAATATGGTTTTATGTGGTTATAATACGGTTTTGAATAAAATATAAATATGAAGATGTCACAAAAAAAATTGAGAAAAAATATTGATATTAATAGCAAACTAACTATTTAAATTTTTTCCATTTTTTGTGTATTTTTAATTCATTTTTTTATTTTCGGTTTCATAATATAACTTTTTATAAAAATAATTAAGTATTTTGTTAAAAGTCAATAGCTATCCTAATTATATTTTAGATTTTTCATATTTAAAATAAGATGTTTATTCTTTATTTAATTATATTTATCTGCAGTTGATTACATGAATTTAAACATGAAGTTTTAATAAGTTGTATTTACGAACAATTTACTTGTAAKCTTGAATTTTAAGTAATATGCATTAATAAACAGTACTTCATGCATAAAAATCGATTTTTAAGAGTTTTTATCAAAAGATTTATAATATGGTATAGATAAAGCATTTATATATATTTTTAAAATATTTTTATTGTTAAAGTTTACAATTTATTGCTAAATATATACAACTTTTTGATTTTTATAAGATTTAACTAATAATAATTGATAAACGTATTTAAATACATGATAAGCATAAAGTCCTACTATCATGATACAATAGAATATTTCATAAAGTTTAGATTTTCTTTTTCAATGTGGAATATTTATTATTTTATCGATTCTTGATTTACGATAATATCATACATCCCACTACATTTTATGGTACATAACTATTCGTTTAAAACATATATGATATTATAAAAAGAAAATAAAACAGTTTGCCACAAGTTTAAGAAGATGCATGAAAATTAGTAGCAGGCAGGGACTAACCTGTAGTGGTGCCATGGATGGTACGTGCCATCATATTATTCATCCGTTGAAGGGTAATAAAATTTAGGTTCGTGAAAGGTGCAACCGTATCGTTTTAGAAGGTACAACTATATTATTTTAAAAACTTGAAAGGGTGCGACTGAAAATTGAAAACAAGTAGTTTAGTTTATTAATTCAAGTACATTCGAAATTCTAAATTTCTAATGATTCTGATCTACAAAACTAAGTAACCCAACTGTCATTGATCAATTAAACCCTCTCAAATTAAGTCGAACCCCAAAGCCCCAAGCTCAAATTGAACCCAAATCCGGCCTTATCTAAATTAAACCCCTTTCCCCAAGCTCGTTCTCTACACGTCATGCGTACGTTCCCCGCACACTGTGTGCCCGTTCCTCGCACAGGCCGACCGTTCCTCATGTCGTGGCCGAGTTTTCCCACACGGGATGCCCCTTACCCACACGCGGCATGGTTTCCTAGCACCGTGGCCTAGTTTCCCCGCACGTCGTGTCCACCGTTGCCCATGCATCGGCCAGACGATGTGCCTATTTCAAAAAATCAACGTTTGTTCATGTCACTTTGTTTTTTGTTCATAAGGTATATATAGGAGGTATAGTGTCTGAGGGCACCGATTAGGACACAAGTCAGTACATGAGTTACTATGTAAAGTCACTGATTGGGAGACACTAGTAGGAGCATGAGTCGCTATATGAAATCAATGGACTCCCCCCTGGCATGTTTCTTCAGTAAACGAGAATGACGCTATATTGATGAAAAGTCGCCCATGAATTGGGCGTTGTGAGCCTTGCAACGCTACCGAGGCCCCATCGTCCAGTTGATCCTTGTTTAACACAGGTCCCATTGTGTAGCAACGGGGCGTGCCAAGAAACGTGTTGTTGTGGGCTGAGGCACACCACCTAGGCGGGCAGCTCGTTGATCTTTGTTTGAAGCACGATTGGTTGCTCAAGCCTGGCTAGTGACCAGACGTGACTAATACATGGTAATATGGGTATAGCCAAGAGGTATGACCCCTAATCGATGAAAAGGGTCCATGAATTGGGCGTTGTGAGCCTTGCAACGCTACTGAGGCCCCAACTGTCCGCTAATCCTTGTTGGAAGCATGTTAAGTTGCCAAGCAATACTAACGACGAGACGTGCCAAGGATGTGGTGTTGCGGGCTGATCCCATCCTAAGCACGATTGGTTGTCCCAGCCTGGCTAGCGACCAGATGTGCCTAGGACATGGTGATGCGGGTTACGCATCGAGGCATGTCAGACTCATGGTTTCTTCTCTATTTTTGCTGACGGGCAGCTCGCTGATCCTCATCCAAAGCACGATTGGTTGCCCAAGACCGACTAGCGACTGCCTAGAACATGGCGATGCAGGTCACGCATCGAGGCATGCCAGATTCATGGTTTCTTCTCTATTTTTGTTGACGCCTTTTATCCAAACTAAACCCAAATCGGCGTCTAAGTCGAACCAAAAGAATAGATTCAGAGTGCGACTGGTGCGATTTCAGAAATTGAAGACAAATGCTCTCGATCAACTCAGTGATTTCGTTCAACTCACTTCGCGACTCGATCAACTCAATTGGTCTCTGTTTTCTGATTTATGTATATATTTTACTCTTTTAGTATTTCACATTACTTGATCAGTTGAAGTTGATGTTGATTCCTTGATTAGTTGATCTTGACTTACAGTTTTACATACTTATTACATTTTGTCATTGTTATAAACATAAAATTATGAATTTTTAATAGATGTTGATTTTTAGTATTTTGGTCTATGTTTTCTCATTGCGCTGTTTATTGTTTCATTTACATTTTACAGTTAATTGTTTCATTACTTAGTGTTGATATGGAAAAAATTTGGAACAAAAAGCTTACCGGCCGGTAATAATGCATCTGCTTTAAGTCTTAAATCTGCCCTTGATGCTTTATTTGCAAAATATGCATTGTGTTTCACAAAGGTAAAAGGTTTTTTTTTTTTTTAATTTATCTACTTTATTTCTTAAATATATCATTGAATTTTTGGATACCTCCTGAGTCCTAAATTTATCTTTGAAATAGGTAAGACGACAAGGTTATGATGATGTTAGTAATAACAGTGGCAAGTTTAATGGTTGAAAGTTTTGATCTTGAGTGATAATGATGACATTTATATACATTGTTTTGCCATCAACTTCAGTTAGTAGTTGTAGCGGTTGCAAATATCCATGCCGAACACAGTTTTAGGAGTTGTTTCTCAATCCCATAAAAGCATACTTTTTGTATTTTTGGTCATATATTTATTGACCATTTTCAAAAATGAGATATTGGACAAAAATTAAGAGTTGTTTCTCAGTTCTATAAAAGTCATATTTTTTGTAATTATTTTTGGGTCTATATTATACTATATTACTTATATGGTGTCACTCCTTAGAAAAATTTCTGGATCCATCCCTGATGGCAGGAACTAGTCATTAGTTTGATGTTAACCGAAAACAAAAAGAACTACAAACCAATGATTTTTATGTCACCATTAGTGGAAGGAATGTTGATTTAGGGGTCGTTTACCAAACACTTACCTGGTAAGCGCTTACCGATAAAATTTAACACTACCACTTACTTACCGAGTAAGACTTTAGTCCACCAAAACCACATTATATGCAACAATTTACCCAGTAAACGCTTACCATAATAAGATTCATCGCCCTCACTTACCGAGTAAGACTCTCCGTCCTTGTCTCCCTCTTACAGGATAAGATTCTTGATCCTTACTGATCCTTACCATATTCATCCGGTAAAGTAATGTGATTTGGTAAGCGCTTACCCGGATAAGCGTTTGGTAAACGGCCCCTTAGTCTCGATCTTTTGAAACTTGTCATTTCAATAAAATTGGGATTATAAGACGTCAAATATTTATAAGCATCCCATTACACTATTTTAGAGGACTTAACTCTATAGAAGCAAATGATAAAATGTCATATCTAAAAGTATTGTAAGAAGTTTAAAGGATGTTTTTAGATGTATTAACAAGCCTTTTAAGACGTTTTTGTAATAAAACGTAGTATCAACTATTCATAAAATATTATTTGAAGAAGTTTTATAAAAACAAGTGCTCTATAAACTTAATATAACCCTTTCAGATGTGACATTTTATTGTTTGATCCTATAACTTAAGTTATAAAGTTGATGGTTTATTCTAACATTTAGACATTGTTGGCGCCCTATAAACCCAATTAAAGTGTAGCATGCATATATACACTAATTAATATAAAGATTGAAATTTGAATGATGTTTTTTAATATTAAAAAACATCATTCAATTTCAAATCTTTAGAAGTTCTTTGACCCTCGCTAAAGTCCCTTGTTGATCCATCATTAAAGGGTTTTGTCGCTAAAGGTCCCCTCGTTAATTCGTGCTAAAGGTTTTGGTTGTTAATCCATCGCTAAAAGTTTCCGTCTCTAATCTGTCATTAATAGTGTGTTCCCTCGCTAATCTGTTGCTGATAAGCGGTTGTCTTGATCCGTCGCTAAAAAGTGTCTGTCGTTGATCCGTCGCTAATATCCATCGCATTAGCATTACCATTGACCCCATGGACTATCATCGACGGATCATACCTTTAGCGATGGATTTCTCCGTCATTAATAGTCCTCGGTTTTGTAGTGAGTGCAGTATCTGATAAATTAATTAAAGCATGTTAAAATGAGTGTTAATTGTTTTATTTTGATGTGTTATATGTTCCAAAAGGACATTACTAGAGGCCAAAAAGCAACAGTATTTTGTGGAAAAAAAATTATGTTGCTTGGCCATCTTAATTCGACACAAGAATTGGAAAATTAAATAAAAGGTATTCAGTTGGAACCTACAACAAAATTGACTTCTATCACAAAGAGCGTGTCTTTAATATATAATTATCCTTCACGATACACGTCTCAATAGAAAATATAAAATGAACATCAAATGTTTATTACTTTTTTATTTGTAGGTTTAATTTTATTAATGTTTCTTCATGGATCTTGAAAGACTTGTGCGGAAGTTTGATAGGAGTCGTATTGGATTTTCAAAAAACTACATTCCAATGTAAAAAAAAACGTTGAAAAATGACCAAAATGTCGTTCATAAGAACGTCGTTCAACATTTTAAAACAAACGACAAGTTTCTAATATATGTCACCTTCTGTAATGCCTTTCACGCACCAGCCTTACAACGTAGAGACGAATTACAGTGTCTCAAAGACCATATCCATTCCTTGATAACACATAAAGGGTCATTTCAAAATTGGTAAAGTCAAAAAAGCAATAGTCCTTTGTGGAAAAGATTATTCATGCCAAGTCACCCACCTTCAAAGTCTCCTTCCAAATGCAAATTGACCACTAATTCGATGGTTTTATGACTTCCGTCTAAAAAAGTTTTCAAGTTGCCAAATAAACTGAAAAGGAGAAGAAATGATGGATTCGAGCCTACAAAGATTGAATCTAATCATGAAAAGAGTCTTCGTGTATACGAACGAGAAAACTATTTGTATAACATTATATTTCATTGACAAAATCTTAGCAACGAAAAGTAACGTTGAAGTCAACAAAATCTATGTTAGATTTTCATTCCTTCGACTGCATAAACTTCTATCCAGATATTACATTTATCTGGAGATGGGATATATATATATATATATATATGACAACCCCTCCACGTTGATAAAGAATGAGATTTTGTTTTCCTTATATGCCTTAAGTTGCGGGTCATTAATAACTTTCATCATAATATACAGTTGGTTTAAAGATTACTAGGCTCAAGTGCGGACTCAAAAAAATTATTTTTATGGTTACGCTCTAGCATAGAACGGAATAAAATAATAGCACCTAAGAAGAGTGAAAAAATTTATACTATGCAATAAAACTTTTGTCGTTGTACCGGCTCCCACTGATCCCTTACTGAATCCGCCCTTTATGGTTTGTTATCCTACGCTTGAATTAATATAAGCTTCAGCTAATTTTTACGTATCACTCGTCAATTGGACTTTTTGGCATATTTTTCAGTAATAATTACCAACTTTACATCTTTCAATATTCGATCATATCACTCTTTTTTTGCACGTGTTTAAGATATCTCAAACATGAGAATTGCACTAATCGAATGAGATAGAACATAGTAAATAGAGAGTTAGATATTTAAGTAAAACTCATTTACAAGTTGAGTTTTACCTCAGTTTATGGATTGAATTACATGTGCATGTTTTTTCCGTCTTTGATTGGGGTTTTTAAGAGCTACCTTTTTAGTCTTTTATGATTTGAAAATTTCAACATGTTGCGCTTGAATTTTGGGTATTATGTAACTTGTTTGAATGTTCATTACGCTCATTTTACAATCAACTAAGATTTTTAATGAAATAGTTTTTGTATGGAAGCAAGAAAATGGAATACAAACTTAACTTGAATCTTTGTATTTGGAGTGAATCTAAGGAGTCTATAAAATTCTAACTTTTTATTTCAATAAGGGGAGAAAACACTAATTTAATAACCGTTGTAAAAATCTCATCGGATTTTTTTATATCTTTAGGGGCTTTGTATGTCAAGTTGGCAAAGTTTGGGGTGTGTTGTGCCAAAATTCTTAAAAAGAAGGGGGGAAGATAAACTTTGATTTGGTAAAGCCAATAATTTGAAACCGCCAAAACATTCAATATGGTGAGACAGTATTCGTTTCCTTCAATATCGGTTTCAGGCCACATTATAAATAGAAGTAATCGTGTGAAAGGTGGTGATGGAAAGTAAGGAAATCAAAGAAAAATTACTGTACACGTGGACGGAATCACAATTCGATGAATTACAACAACTACGACCCATAATGTGGGGATGGTGGCCGCCTCAATGATCGGTTTGAAGTTACAATTTGTACTGTGAATTACATTTGACTTTTTTAAAATGGGTTACATGTCTTTTCAATGATTGGTTTGGAGTTACGACTTGTAATATGAGTTACGTGTGACTTTTTCAAAATGGGTTGCATGTCATTTCAATGATCGATTGGAGTCACGACTTGTATTGTGAGTTACATGTGACTATTTCAAAATGGGTTGCATGCATTACATTTTTATTGAAGCTTGCTAAATTTATTCATTTTTTTTATCATATGTTGTATATGGGTAAATATGGTATAATCTGAACATACATAACCATGTATGTTTTGATATTTGTATGTTTTAACCAAGTTCAGAACAACCCATATCAAGCACTTGCATATCAGGACCCGCGGAATCTGTTGTGTCTTCCTCAAATAAGCCAAATTCACCTATCTCTGAAACCCCCACGCCTAACTCTGATCCAACCTGTTTAGAGTTACAATCTTCAGAGATACCTACAAATAAGGGGGATCAACAAAATGGAGAAAGTCCTGCAATAACTGATGAGAATGATTGCCAAAACAACCAAAATACAATTCATCCCTTCCTAATTCACACAGATGGACCAAAGATCACCCTCTACATCAAGTGATTGGAGAAGTGTCTGAAGGACTGCAAATAAGATCAGCCATAACTAATGAATTTTTTTTTGTCAATTTCCTTAGTACAACTGAACCCAAAAAGGAGTATGAGGCATTACAAGACGCTGATTGGGTTCTTGTTATGCCAGATGAGCTTAACCAATTTGAACGAAACCAAGTCTTCAGACTCATCTCAAGGCTTGGGTAAATTATAGACCAAATTGGTTCTCAAAAACAAAAAGGATGAAAATGGAGTTGTAATTAAGAATAAGGCTAGGCTAGTAGCTAGAGGCTATTAGAATCTTCTCAGCCTATGTTGCACATAAAAACTTCAAATTTTAAATGAAGAAGTATATGTACAGAAACCAGAGGGCTTTGAGGATCCTAAGCACCCTAATCATGTCTATGTCCTGGATAAAGCCTTGTATGCAACTCTGTCTGAATTCCTTCTCAAATCTGGTTTCAAAAAGGGTTCAATTGATACTACTTTATTTTTGAAGAAATAAGGTGAGGACTTAATCTTGATACAGTTTATGTAGATATTATTTTTGGGTCTACTAATCCTAAGTGATGTAGACACTTTTTAGACATAATGCGTACTAAGTTTGAAATTAGTATGACGGGTGAATTAAACTTTTTCTTAGGACTTAAAATTAAATAATCACCCAGAGGGAATATTCATTAGTCATACTAAGTATATAAATAAAATCTTGAAGAAATTTAATATGTCTGACTGTGCTACTATAAAAGCTCTAATGGCCACTGGCAAAAAAATTGATGCAAACATAAGTGGAAAGTCTATAGATCAAAAATTGTATAGAAGAATGATTTGACCTTTATTATATCTCACTGCAAGTTGACCAAATATAATGTTTGCCATTTTCTTCTGTGCAAGATATCAAGCTAATCCAAAAGAATCCCACCTCATGGTTGTTAAAAGAATCTTAAGATACCTAAAAGGCACACCTACATTGGGCGTTTGGTATCCCAAAGATTATGGTTTGATCTAACTAGTTTCACAATTGCAAATTATGGAAGTTGTAGGTTAGACAGAAAAAGTACTTCAGGCTCATGACAATTTTTGGGTAACAAACTGGTGAGTTAGATATCTAAGAAGCAAAATTGTGTCTCAACATCTACTGTAGAAGCTGAATATGTGGCTGGTGCAAGTTGTTGCTCAAGTTCTATGAATGAAAACACAACTCAGAGACTATGGGTACAAATTCAATAAAGTCCAAATCTACTGTGACTCAAGGAGTGCCATAGCCATCACTGCTAATCCTCTACAACACTCTAAGACTAAACACATAGACATAAGGTACCATTTCATTAAAGATCATATTGAAAAACTGAACATTGAAATGTATTTTGTCCATACAGACTTACAACTTGCTAACCTTTTTTCTAAGGCTCTAGATGAGAAGAGATTCAATTTTCTAGTAAGCAAGTTGGGAATGTTAAATCTAAGTTCATAAACCTTTCAGACCAAGCAAATACAGCTTAAAATCCTTAGGCTCACAATTCTTAACTTTCGCATTTCAGAGTTGTCTTTTAAACTCTGAAATTCCCTAGTGCAGACTTCTGACACTCAGAATTCTTAGATTCAGAACTCAGAACATTCACATTCCAGAATTATCCTTAAAACTCTGAAATACCTTCATTCGAACTTCCCTTAGCTAAAACTTGTACAAATTAGAACTCTTAATTGTTGTTTTTCAGAGATATTCTCTAACTTTGAAAAACTCTGGTTCAAACTTCTGAGAAGTTGAAATTTATGCTAAGTTAAAAATTCTGAAGCAAAACATTTCAGAGATATTCTAAAACTCTGGAATTTGGAAATTCAGACTTCTAGAAATGTTGTTTTTAGCTAAGTACCTTCCAGAACTCTGAATATGAACTATTCAGAGTTATCCACAACTCTGAGAAAGTGAACTTCAAATTTACTTCTAACCTAAGACATACACATAAATATCACTTTAAGTAAACTAATCTTGAATTGAACAACCTGGTTACTATCAAGGGGGGAGCAAGTAACTTGGTAAAGTTCATTCATTCTTCATCTCTGAATTTCAAAAATTTAGATAGTACTTAGACTTTTGTTTCTCGGAGTTTCATAACTCTAGATTTCACAAAGTTTGAACAACTGTTTTCAGACTTCTTTTGATCCTTACATAAAATATGAACAACTTTCATAGTGATAAAATTTGTTTTAAATGTTCAAACCACCTCAAAAATCCAAAATGTTTTCATGATTTTAAGAAGTTAGATTTTTAAATGATTTTCTTTAGTCTTCAGAGTTCTTCAACTCTAAATCTTCTAACTCTGAAATTGACTCATTCAGAGTTAAACACTTGCATACATCATTTCACTTAGCTCATATGCATAATCATAGGTGGGACTGAGTGGTTATCAGATACACCTCTATGGACTATCAGAACCAATAACCCTATCGAAGAGGACAACCATATTGAGTGAGCTTAAATGAACATGGGTATGTGTGCTGAGCTGAAAATATGAATGAGAGGGGTAGTTGAAGTGAGCTTAAAAGAATTAAATGAAAGTTATGTATAAGATTAAAAGAACATCATATATCCTTATCCATCCACTATAATTTGGGCAAACCACACAATTTATTAAGTCTCAACTATTCCAAGACTAATATTGAAAAAGGCAAAGCCCAGGCCAACTCTTGTTTGAATCCCCACCAACTACTCAATTGTCTCTCAAAATATAAGTGTTTCATTAACATTTAGGGCACACCACACATAATCTATTGGTGTCTCAATTGGAGAATACTGATATTGAAAAGAAATGATATATATCCCCCTTTCAAGTCTTTTTTACCATAGTTGAATCTAATAAATCTGTGCAGTTCACACTATTTATCAATTTGAGCTAAAAATGAAGCATGTATTGCTTAATCATTTCTATGTTGTACAAAATTTATAGAATATCTGTTATTCTATCTTAACATTCATAGATATTTTTTTTAAGTTATCAATGATTCAATGGAAGTTCTAATGAGATGAACGTCAAAAAGTCTCATATATAATGTATATTCGTGTACTGAAAATATTTGTTGTATTCACATAACAATCTTTTTATAGAAAATTGAAAACAGTTTCATAAGTTGAAAGTGGAACTTTCCCAAAACAATGATCTGAAAAGATTAAATAAGCGAATTTGAAAAGATTTTCTTCAAACTTTATGAATTGACGGCACATTTTCCTAAACTCATTCATTTCATAGTATGATGTTTATACTCCTTATTCACATCATAAGGGGGAGTAGCTAACAAATGATTGAGTAATTTATGACGAAAGAGAAGCTGAAATCTGAAATTTTTCTGACAGAAGGGGAGTAAAGAAAATTCATTGAAGATTACTACTTACCTGCTATAACTAAGGGGGGTTAAAGTGAAAATTATTTTCTGATTTATTTCAAAGGGAGAGATTGCTAAAGAATGAAGAAGACTGCAAGACAAGAACTTTCAAAAGCTTCATTCCTATTCTTAAAGATAGTAACTTTCAAATATTGAAGCAAAGGGGGAGATTGAAAGGTATGAAGAAAATTACTTCCAAGTTTTCCAAGTAAAGAAGTCTGCAGAGTTTTCTTCAAAAATCTGAAAAACAAATTTTCCGAGATCTAATATATATTGACTAAGCCTGGAAGAGCTCGGACACTAAGGGATGTGCTAAAACGATTAAGTTCGAAGAGGACCAGAGGCCCTCTGGACAACCAGAGTTTCTGGTTGTATAGACCAGAGCCTCTAGACTTTAAGTCCTTTAGGACCAAAGCCCCCTGGTTGAAGTACGCTCTGGATGCTAAATCCTTTTGGACCAGAGCCTCTAGACTCTAAGTCCTTCACAGCCAGAGCCCCTTTGGTTATTCTATGCTCTGGACGACTATCATCAAAAATCTAAATTATCGAGTTCAGAGTTAAGTGTGCTCAATCGGCTAAGTCTAAGTCTGAAGAGTTATTCTTCAGGGTTACAAAAGTTTGAAGACTTTAGCGTTCGGGCAACAGCACGCACAAGTCTAACCCTTAAGGGTTACTCTTTAGAGTTACAAAAGTCTAAAGACTTATATTCAAAGTTATTTCAAGACAACCCGGATAGCACCTAAGTTACAAAATCTGAAGAGATAGAGCTCAGAGTTATCCTAACTCTGAACGAGAGAAAATCAGAAGTGCCAAATCTGAAGACCTCAACTTCAGAGTTATTCTAACTTTGAACGATGAGGTTAAAGATGGTCCGATATTTTGTTGTTAGTGATAGAGATTATCATTTCCCATTTATAGGATTCAGTTTCGTTATGTAGCTTATCTTAATTCGTTTTATATATAGGTTTACTTTTTTGAAATTCTAAGAATACAGTAATTCATCTTTGATTCATTCAAGCATTGTAAGAAGATTACTCTGCGCTCTTCATTGTTCAATAAACATATCAAAACCTTTGCCTGCTAATACTCTTTGTTCTTACATTGTTTTTACATATTCTTGATATACGAGCACTTACAGTAACTTTTACAAATAGGCGACAAACGGATTCATATGTGAATCCATGTGATACACATATGAACTATATGTTCATATCTAAACCCGTTAATTAGTTCACGTGTGAACTATTTTTCTGATTCATATATGAACCCACAGGTTCATATATGAATCAGTTAATTAGTTCATATGTGAATCATAAGGGTTTATATGTGAATCAGTTAATTAGTTCATATTTGAATCACATGCATTCATATGTGAATTACACGAGTTCACATATGAACATATAGTTCATATATGAACCTATTTTCCGTTTATTTGTAAAAATTATGAAAGTACCCAATTTTTTTTTCACATAGCCATACCTTTTGACTGGTCAAAGTCGTAGTTATTGACCGGTCAAAAACTCAAGACATCACATCAAATCCGGTCAATCTTGACTTAGCCGGACTCCAAATCTGGTTAACTATCCGGACAACACATAGAATGAACTTTGTCCGATTTACACTTGGAAATAATTCTCGATAACTTTGTCTGGATAACAAGTCCGGTCAATACCCCGCATAAAGCTTGTTCGATTTATCACTTGGAATCAAAATCAACATCTTTTTCCGGATAACAAGTCCGGTCAATACCCCGCATAAAGTTTGATCGATTTAAAACAATCCGGACGATACATCGTCCAACCTTTGTCCGATTTAAAACAATCCGGACAAACCTTGTTCGGTTTAATACCCGGATAAAACACTTAGAACAAAAGACTGATTTCTTTCCATAAATAAACAAGATTCATACAAACCAGTAATAATTTTATGTAAAAGAGTTAGAAATTACTCACCTTATCAAGCTTTTGAAACCAAATACTTGAAATCAGCTTGAATCACCAGACAGGAATTAATCCGATCAACTCTCTTCTCTTTTAAAATACACAATTTTGGCAAAGCAAAAAGAGAAAATATGGAGGCTCAACCTCCCTTTTATACTTTCCAAATCAGGAAAGTCGGCTAAGAGCCCCCTTTCCACAAAATCTCTCATGCACATGCATGCATCCATACATATCATGCACACATATAATATGCATGTGTGTATAATCACACACACACACACATACACACACACACACATATATATATATATATATATATTTATGCATATGCAGATAATCTCATACATGTATCCACATTATGCACATAATATTTTCGCACACTAGCATGATCAAATATAACAATTTATCATGCTATCACGAAATCATTTAATCAGATAATCACATATTAATTACCTTGGGTGATAATCAGGACCCGGTTATCACATTATCCACCCCTCAAAAGAATTACGTCCCGGAATTCCTTTAATCAAAGAGTCATAGGTATTTTGATCTCATCTTTGATTCCAATTCCCATGTTGCTTCCGGTCCTTTGTGAAACTTCCACTGAATTTTCACCAGACTTATTTCTTTGTTTCTCAACAACCTGATCTTTCGGTCAATAACAGCTTCTGGTGTTTCCACAAAATTCAGCTTACTGTCTAATTGAATTTCTGGCAATGGTATAGCCAGACTCGGATTAGCCAAACATTTCCGCAGATTCGACACATGAAAAGTGTTGTGAATTAGACTCAGTTCTTCTGGCAGTTCTAACTGATATGCTACTGGCCCAATTCGCTTACATATTCTGAACGGCCCCACATATCTCGGACTGAGCTTTCCTTTCTTTCCAAATCTGATGACATCCTTCCATGGCGAAACTTTTAACATCACAAAATCACCTATACCAAACTTAATTGGCTTTCGACGATTATCTGTATAACTTTTCAGGCGATCTTGTGTTGTTTTGATTCTTTCACGAATCTGTTCAATCTTTTCAGAAGTTTCTTGAACAATTTCAGGACCCGTTAACTATTTTTCACCCACTTCATTCCAACACAACGGCGTTCGACATTTACGTTCATACAACACTTCATACGGTGCTGCTTGGATACTGGAATGGTAACTATTGTTATACGCAAACTCTATTAATGACAAGTGCTCTTCCCACAATCCCCCGAAATCAATAATACAACTTCTCAACATATCTTCAAGAGTTTGGATAGTTCTTTCACTTTGTCCATCAGTCTGCGGATGATAAGCTGTACTTAATTGGATTTCAGATCCCAAAGCTTTCTGTAATCCTCCCCAGAACTTTGAAGTAAATCGACTATCTCTATCAGAGATAATAGACAAAGGAACACCTTGTCTAGTAACAATTTCTTTGATGTAAATCTGCGCTAACTTTTCTAAAGAGTATTTCTCTCTTATTGGTAGAAAATGTGCATATTTAGATAAACAATCAACAATTACCCAAATCGCGTCATACCCCCTTGGAGTTCGTGGTAACTTCATAACAAAATCCATGGTGATGTGATCCCATTTCCATACAGGTATTTCCAAAGATTGAAGACTTCCATAAGGCTTCTGATGTTCAATCTTGACCTGTAAACATGTCAGACACTGTTCCACATACCGAGCTATATCTCTTTTCAATCCTCGCCACCAATAAAAAGGTTTTAAATCTTGATACATCTTATTGGTGCCTGGATGGATAGAGTATCGGGATTTATGGCTTTCATTCAATATCATACTTCGGATATCTCCAAAATATGGTACCCAAATTCGCCCTTGAAAGCACATTAGTCCTTCATCATTCTGTTCCAAAGTTGAGATCATCTTACCCAACTTTTTTGTTTTAACAAATTCTTCTTTCACAGCTTCTTGTTGACATTTCTGAATTTCCTTACGAATATTAGGGATCAAATTCATTCTCATTGCCACCGTTTTAATAGTCCTGCTCCTTTCCTTTCTGCTTAAAGCATCAGCCACCACGTTAGCTTTTCCTGGGTTGTAAAGGATTTCACAATCATAATCATTAACAAGTTCAATCCATGGATGCTGTCGCATATTTAAATCTTTCCGGTTGAACAAAAGTTGTAGACTTTTATGGTCAGTATAAATCTGACATTTTGTTCCCAGAAGATAGTGTCTCCAGATTTTCAGAGCGAATACTACTGCAGCTAACTCCATGTCATGAGTTGGATACTGTTTCTCATGCTCTTTCAATTGTCTTGAAGCATAAGAAATCACTTTTCCTCTTTGCATTAGAACACATCCCAACCCTAATTTCAAAGCATCATTGTATACCACAAAGTCTTCGGATCCATCTGGTAGAGTTAACACCGGCGCACTACAGAGGTGATCCTTTAGTAGTTGGAAAGCTTCTTGTTGTTCTTTTTCCCACTGAAACTTGACATTCTTTCGAGTTAATTTGGTTAATGGCACGGCTATTTTAGAGAAGTCCTAAATGAACTTACGGTAGTAACATGCCAAACCCAAAAAGCTACGGACTTCAGATGAATTTTTCGGAGCTTCCCATCTTGCAACTGTTGCTTCTATTTTTACTAGATCTACTTGTACTCCGGCTTCTGAAATAACGTGACCCAAGAATTGAACTTCTCTTATCTAGAACTCACACTTGAACAATTTAGCATACAACTTTTCTCTTTTCAACAATTCCAATATTAGACGAAGATGTTTTGCATGTTCTTCTTCAGTCTTAGAKTATATAAGAATATCATCGATAAATACAATAACAAATTTATCAAGATATTCCTTACATACCCTATTCATCAAATCCATAAAGGTCGCGGGTGCATTAGTTAAACCAAACGGCATAACTAAGAATTCGTGATGCCCGTACCTTGTTCTCAATGATGTTGTAGCAACATCTTCTTCCCTGACTTTAAGTTGATGATATCCTGACCTCAAATCGATTTTGGAGAAATAACTTGCTCCTACCAGTTGATCAAACAAGTCATCAATCCTTGGTAAAGGATACTTGTTTTTTATTGTTAACTTATTCARTTCACGATAGTCTATACACATTCGCATAGACTCATCCTTCTTTTTAACGAATAGAACTGGAGCTCCCCAAGGTGAAATGCTAGGCCTAATAAACCCCTTATCAGTTAAATTTTTCAATTGTGCCACCAATTCTTTCAATTCAGATGGAGCTAAACGATACGACTCCTTTGCTACTGGTACAACTTCTGGTACTAAATCAATTTGGAACTCAATGACTCTATCTGGCGGTAATCCAGATAAGTCTTCTGGAAAAACTTCTGGATATTCACTAACAATCGGAATCGATTCTTCTTTTCCTTTCTCTTTCTTTAAATCAATTACATACGCCAAATATCCTTGGCACTTTTTTTGAATACTTTTCTGGGCTTTCATTACTGACAAAATACTGGTATGATGATTCTGACGATCACCATAAATAACAATTGTTCTCTGGTCTGGCAGAA
>NC_037539.1:31002827-31005736 GCF_001531365.2 Cynara cardunculus var. scolymus
AGTAACAGTTTCCTGACTATTAGCAGTATCAACTACTAATTTATCATCAAGTAGCACAGAATTCTGACATGCAGTTTGAGCAAACAATGGTGATACAAATGAAAAGTTTGCACCCGAGTCAAAAAACATCTTAGCATGTATTGAATTCAGGAGGAATGTACCTGTTACTATATCTGGTGATGCTTCTGCCTCGTTTTTAGTCATCTTGAAGGATCGTCCCCATGCCCCTCCTTGCCCTCCTCTATTCACAGTAGGTCTTCCCCGTGTACCCGACGCATTACTCCCCATTGTTAACTACGGAGTTCTTAACAATGGACAATTCGGTCGAATATGATCCAAAGAATTGCAATTAAAACATCTTCTGTTAGCTGGGCAGTTTCTAGACAGATGGCCTGCTTCGCCACACTTATAACATTTTCTTGGGTCCACTTGCATTCCCCCGGATGAACCTGTCGGCACTGTGAGCAGACTTTCTCACCAATCTTTTGTTCTGATCTATTATCATGCCTAACAGTTTTTGGCCCTCGATAAGCTGAAGGTCCCTCCCATTTTCTTTTCTCCACAACCTTTCCTTCTGATTGTCTATTCTTATTTCATTCGGTTATTTCGGCAGCGTCTACCATCAATGGAAAGGTATTAGGGTTCATAGCAATAACAAATTCTCTAATTGAGGGTTTCAAACCCCAAATATACCTCTCTATCTTCCTGGATTCAGTCGAAACATAATGTTCAGCAAAACGAGAGTATTCAATGAATCTTTCGGTATACTCCCGAACTGATCCATTTCCTTGCTCTAACTTCAGGAAATCTTCCTCCATTTGTCTCACTGCTGTTTTAGGACAGAATTGATTCTTGAATCGATCCACGAATTCTACCCAAGACAGAGTCTGTAAAACATCCGGTCTGGTAGACAATTCAACTTTCCACCAGAATAAAGCATTTGGCTTTAATACAGAAACAGCAAATCGAACTTTATCTGTTTCCGGGCACCGAATGGTGTTAAACACAGATTCCATCTTCTTAATCCAGCATATAGCTTTTACTGGATCTATTTCCCCAGAAAAGGTTGGTGGTTTGCATGCTAAAAACATCTTAATATCTCATTTTTTGTTGTGGGTGATTGGAGCAGAGGGATATACTTCTACTTTTTCCGTTTCCACCCTAGCCGGCATCCCCATGATAGATGTCAGAGTTTCCCGCAACTTCCCCATTTCCTCTGCCAACATATCTCTGGTTATATATTCTGGATGTGGCACCGACCTTTTCTGAACATTCCCGGAGTGGGATTCCTCATGTTCAGAATGTATTTCGGTCCGACCCCTTCCCTGAGACTGGTTTCTTCCTCTGCCTCGTCCCCTTGTTCTTCCCCGACCTCTATTTCCAGACATGCTAGTCGGTAGATTTACGGGTGTTTCTTCCCTTTCCTCAGATTCTGGACGAGCCACTCTTTCAGATCTTCTAGTTCGGCTAGACATCTGCAGAGTTTAGTATTAATAATCACATATTCACATTCCCAAATATAATGAAGTATTCAAGTTCAGATGTGTACCTGTAAATTCATAATTACACTGGCCAGATGTAATTAAAATTTACCTTACACATTGTTCTTTCAACTCATCATATTTATTTCCAATGGTGCTAACTATGTCCGGGACCCTTTACATGCAATAAAACAGTTTAAGTCTAGGTATCATGCTGTTAAATACCTAAATCCCTTAAACTCAGGCTCTGATACCATTCTTGTAACGTCTCAACCCACACATTGCATGTAACACATATTTCATAAAAAAAATACATGATATCATTTCCTTTAGGTCCCTTAGTACAAGAATCTAACATGACCAAATACAAGGTCCAAAAATTCTAATACATCACTTGTACTAATCAATCAAAACTATACATTAAAGCAGATCTTCAAGCAGAAATGCATATAGTAAAATATTAAATTTTCCCCTTTCCCTTACCATCCGTACCTCCTGCAATACATAGTTAAAATCACAAAACGAGGGTTAGACCGTATAGTCTAGTGAGATACCCTATTCATGTCATTGCAGGGTGTAAACCATCAAAATCTTTATGAAAAACAATTATTCATATGTATAACAAATATATGAACGAATAGAAACAAAATACCAGATACTTTTCATTTTTCAAGCAAAACATTCAGCTATACAAATCTCATATCTCTAAACCAATCAGGTCTCATATAATGTCACTTTTAAACATTTTCAATTCAAACAAGGTTTGTATAAAGTTTCAGGCCAAACCTGATGATTTCTCCTCAATAACCTCCAGACTATGATTTACAATAAGAACCTTGATCCTAAATCTTTAAATCACAAAGAAATAAAGATTCCAGAACACGGTAATCTTAAAGGATATAATAGAAAGAGTTATATTATACAACACATATATAAATGTTACCCTTATATCCAAAGGTACACCTTTCCTTGATATGCCACCCTTATCCCATGGTACACCTCTCCTTGATATATCACCCTTATCCCATGGTACACCTCTCCTTGATATGTCACCCTTATCCCATGGTATACCTCTCCTTGATATGCCACCCTTATTTATTCATCAAAATATTTCACAAATAATTTCAGATAGACCGCATCCATTGAAATTATTATCAATACGAAATCATTTATTTCAAACTTCCTTTTTATGATAAAATAACATTTCTTATCAAAAACTCAAGACATCACATCAAATCCTGTCAATCTTGACTTAGCCGGACTTCAAATCCGGTTAACTATCTGGACAATACATAGAATGAACTTTGTCTGATTTACACTTGAAAATAATTCTCAATAACTTTGTCCGGATAACAAGTCCGGTCAATACCCCGCATAAAGCTTGATCGATTTATCACTTGGAATCAAAATCAACATCTTTTTCCGGAT
>NC_037539.1:31006101-31006571 GCF_001531365.2 Cynara cardunculus var. scolymus
TTTAAAACAATTCGGACAATACATCATCCAAGCTTTGTCTGATTCAAAACAATCCGGACAATACATCGTCCAACCTTTGTCCGATTTAAAACAATCCGGACAATACATCGTCCAACCTTTGTCTGATTTAAAACAATCCGGACAAACCTTGTCTGGTTTAATACCCAGATAAAACATTTAGAACAAAAGACTGATTTTTTTCCATAAATAAACAAGATTCATACAAACCAGTAATAATTTTACGTAAAAGAGTTAGAAATTACTCACCTTATCAAGCTTTTGAAACCAAATATTTGAAATCAGCTTGAATCACCAGACAGGAATTAATCCGATCAACTCTCTTCTCTTTTAAAAGCACACAATTTTGCCAAAGCAAAAAAGAGAAAATATGGAGGCTCAACCTCCCTTTTATACTTTCCAAATCAGGAAAGTCGGCTAAGAGCCCCCTTTCCACAAAATCTCTCATGCAC
>NC_037539.1:31007366-31010815 GCF_001531365.2 Cynara cardunculus var. scolymus
ATATATGGGTTGGTTCAAATGCTAACCAAGATTATCGTGTTAACTTTGTTAACCGATCTTGGCCATTAATTTGAATAATAAACGGTTGTGATTTAATGATATTTAAAAATTAATTATTAAATTAATATTTTCAATTAACATATGTGAACAAAATGTCAAAAGGTATTTAGGTAAAAACTAATCTCTATTTGATACACGAGTTGTCAGACATATGAACAACTTGTGTATATCCTCAAAACACATCAAACAAAAAAGATTAGACATATGAACAACTTGTGTATATCCTCAAAACACATCAAACAAAAAAGATTAGACATATGAACAACATGTGAACCGTATGAACATCTTCTGTATATTCAGGAGTCAAATCTATTGTATGTACATGAATACCTACGAAGCTTGTGTTCACATGAATCACATATACTGTTCATATTCATGTGATGTGATTGTGCATATGTATCGATATGAACATCTATTGTCTTTGATATGTGTTCATTTAAACGAATTCAAATGTCATACTAATCACTTACCAATAAGAAAGCTTTGATCATTTTCTTCGTTAGTGCGAAAACGAGCTTCAATATAATTACCAGGAGTAAGTGCTATAGCCTGTTTCCAATACTCAGCGGCTTGGTTCGAATTCCAAATGTAGTCGTAAACGATTTTAACTTTGTCCTTTCCATTGTTGTCGATCTGTTTTACAATATGTTTATCCATATTACTCGGACGATATGTAAATCTTTTACACTTACGAAAACAATATCATTATATTGAGAACATCATTTGTAAATTATGATCATGAACACGTATGAAATCAAATACAATATTACATCATGATCAATTAGTGAGATTTTTTAGATTTGTAACTCCCAATTAATTTGGTAGTTACATAAATGTCAAATTACCTAATTACCCTTGTAATTAATATATAAGTTACATTTGAACATAAAGAAAACGTGGAATATGATTGGTTGATATTGGTTATCATAGTTAACACAAATTTCTTGGTTAGTATTTGAACCAAGCTCTATATATATATATATAGCTAAGATCATTTGTTAACTATGAAAAAGTTACCAATTATACAAACCTTTTAGACAAATCACAAGCCATTATTATCTTATGTTCATCTCTCACCAACCAATAATTCAGGATATATTGGTAATTTTGTTTTTTGTCTTAATTTCATTTGCACTAATGAGTTATTACAAAAACACCCAGTTTTAAGATTCTAGCTAAATTACCTAGGTACAAAATCTTTGAAAAAAATCACCTAAGCGCAAAAATTGATCAATAGTCTCCCTCTTTTCCATATATTATCCCCGCGTCCAATAAGTTGAACAGAATCTCATTGTTCTTAAGTGAACATGATGGGTGAACATAGGAGATTAAAGTTTACAAACGTACATATAATCAGGTGAACATGATCGATTTTTTTGGTAAGGATATATGTGCATAAGTGAACAATAATACCCTTGTTCATAAATATAAATTGATATATGAACAATAATAAAGTTAACACCACATACATACATGAAAATAAATTGATGTATTATGTTGGTTACTTTATGAACAATAATAAAGTTAACACTATATATATGTATGTATGTATGTTGATTACTATTCGATGGAGTCATTACGGGACGTTAATTAATGAGGATAATTTTTTTGATTTTTTTCAATAATATACTTGTTTATGTATGTTCATCTATCAATCTAACACATCTTACTTTTAGTTATTACATAAATACAATGATAAATATAACCATTGATTTTCAAGATGAATGACCGTAATCAATTTGTAAAGTTAACATCATATGTTGGATTAACAAAAGAACTTCTCCATATAGACTTGGGATCACGTGAGACCAGCCTGTTTTCGTGAGACCCGTGAGACCAGCTTTTTACACTTGAAACTTCACAGCAAAATGCTGTGAAGGTAACCTTCACAGTGTTTTTGCTGTGAAGGTTCGACTTTTTTAAACCTTCACAGTGTTTTTGCTGTGAAGTTTCAAGTGTAAAAATGTGGTCTCACGGGTCTCACGAAAACAGTTTGATCTCACATGAACCCAACATATACAAATATAAAAGGATGTCTATATGTATCATGTATGTATAATGCATGCATTTCTGTATGCCTAACTTCATATGGAAATCACATGTGTATTATAAAAAATAGAAGAAATTGTAGGCAAACAATTTCTTTTAAATTCTTGAGTTGAGGATGGTGGTGGTACACCTCATTAAGACACCAATCCTTCTGAAATGTGAAGGATATTTGTTTGTTTATATATATATATATATATATATATATATATATATATATATATATATAATTGGGATCATGTGAGACCCAGAATTTTTCGTAAGACCCGTAAGACCAATTCTCAACCCTTGGATTAGATCTACAATTTGATCATTCATAATCACAAAATTGCCACGTGAGACCAAGGGTTTTTCGTGAGACCCGTAAGACCAATTTATGTTCATTGATCAACTTTATAAACTAATGATCTGATGGTCTAAAGTTGCGCAGTGGAAATTTTGTGATTATTGAGAAGTCTCGTGGCGTTTATGAATGTTCAGATTGTATATCTAATCCAAGGGTTGATAATTGGTTTTACGGGCCTCACGAAAAATCCTTTGTCTTACATGATCCAAATCTATATATATATATATATATATGACGATGTCTACTATATGTATCATGTATGTATGATGCATACCATTTCTTTATGCCTAACTTTATATGGAAATCAAATGTGTATTATAAAAATTGGAAGAAATTGTAGGCAAACAATTTCTTTTAGTCCTTGAGTTGAGATGGTGGTGGTACACCTCATTAAGACACCAATCCTTCTCAAATGTAAAGGATATTTGTTCTAAGTATACCTCATGGCAGTTAGGGTTTTTTTTGGAAGTTTGTGATTCTTTAAATTTTCAATTATGGTTATTGTTTTAATCTTTTAACTAAAATGTCTAACACTTATATATATAGGGCCAAGTTCAAATGAAAACCGTGCATTTCGAAGAAACCGTGTAAACCAATTTTGACTAATAGGAAAATTTCATTTTTTTCTAATTAAATTTAATCAATAAGGGTATTTCGGTCATTTACAATATTTTCTATTAAATATGGAAGTTATTAACAAATCTTAATTAAGGAAACGTAATAAAGGAAATTGTATATATAGTAACATTTAATATTTAATTATATTATAATATTAAAAATTTGAATTTGATATATTGTTATGAGATTGAATCTGCAAACGGGTCTTGAAGATTGAATTGCATAATGGAACTAAAACGTAAATTATGGTTCAAATTAAAAAAATAATGTTAATGAAACAGATTTCATGAAGGTGAAACTGGTTCATGTTGTAATTGATTCATGAGTAATATGAAATCGTTTCATGGTGAACCACGTTTCAGTGATGGTGTAGTTGATC
>NC_037539.1:31012100-31026570 GCF_001531365.2 Cynara cardunculus var. scolymus
TATATATATATATATATATATATATATATATATATATATATATATATATAAGAGCTGGTTCAAATGTTAATCAACATTATTGTGTTAACTTTGTTAACCAATCTTGGTCATTGAGTTTTATAATAAACGGTTGTGATTAATCATAATAAAAAATTAATTTTCTAAATTTACAATTTCAAAAAACATATGTGAACAAAGGGAAAAAAGGTATTTAGGTAATTTTATTTTTTATGTAACTCCCATATCATTAATTGGGAGTTACAAAATCAAAAAATCTCATTATTTTTGTTAATATAAGAACCATATAAACACACACACATACACACACACACACACACACACACATATATATATATATACATATATATGAATCATTCTATCAAATACGAACAAAAATTGACATATATATGAACTTGGACTGCATAGCATTTATGAACACAATATGAACATAATAAGAATAGCTGTTACGCGAAAGAAAATAATTAAAAAAACATATATGAACAGCCTGTGAACAATAGTTCCTTTATTATGAACATATTCAGGAGCGAGACAATGTTGAGATATGCAGCTAGTGTACATATGAACACAATATGAACACTTGTGAACAATAGTTCCTTCATTATGAACACATTCAAGAGCGACCCAATGTTGAGATATGCAGTTATTGTATATATAAACACAATATGAACAGCTTATGAACAACAGTTCCTTCATTATGAACATATTCAGGAGCGAACCAATGTTGAGATATGTAACTAGTATACATATGAACACAATATGAACACTTGTGAACAATAGTTTCTTCATTATGAACAATGGGTTTATCCATAATAGCTTGAACGATTTTGAAAACTTTACAACCGGGTCTCCTCTACCATCACAAATTCAAAAACATTATAGGAACACATGTTCACAGATATGTACATCTGTAACATGTGAACACACATACACATACACATCAATATACAATTATTAACATGATCAAGCAACATAGGAAGAGAATATCGTAGAAAATATATGAACACATAACCCTCATATTATGAACACTGAGTGAAATAACTTGCACAATTTGACATATATGAACACCAGGTCAAGCACTTACACAAATATAAAGATTTGGGAGCAAATGTTTTACCAACGAATCGGTAAGTTGACATGAACATATATGAACAAATTGTGAACATGATCAAGCCACATAGGAAGAGAATATCGTAGAAAATATATGAACACATAACCCCCATACTATGAACACCGGGTGCAATCACTTACACAATTTGACATATATAAACACCAGGTGCAAGCACTTACACAAATATACAGATTTCGAATCAAGCTTAAAAAATGAAACTTATGTTCATATGACACAAAATTTCATTCACGAAGTGTTATATATACTCAAATGAGATAGTAACATAAATACAATGGTTCATGATTCATAAAAGTCGGTTATATGACCATAAAAGTCGGTTATATGACCATACAATGGTTCATGATTCATAAAAGTCGGTTATGTGAATTAGATACATATTAATAATTAAAGAAAAAGCTACCAACACAATATGAACTACAAAAAACACAACACATCATAATGAACATAATTTTGATTAAAATGATACAATAAAATATTAATCCATTACCAAGACATTCGCTTTGGTTATTTTCTTCACTTCCAGCACTCGAACTCCAATTGCACCATAAACCATTTTAATCTTCTCAATGTTGTCGAGTTCTTTTCCAATGCGTTTATCCATAATAGCTTGAACGATATCGAAGATTTTACTACCGTGTTTCCTCCACGAATCACAAACTCATAAAACAATAAAAATGGAAGATCAATATTAAAAAAAAATATCAATATTAAAAATACACATTTTTAGGGATTTTATGAATTTGTAACTCCCAATTAATAGTATGGGATTTACATAAAAAATGAAATTACTCAACTACTTTTGCCATTAAATTGTTAGCTAGATAAAAACCTAATAGAAACATGAATTTTGATTGGTTGAAATGGTTTGTAAAGTTAACACAAAAACTTTGGTTAACATTTGATCTTACCTCTATATACATATACATATACATATATATACATATACATATATGTATATTTATATGTATATGTATATATAAGGGTCCATTCAAGTGAGAACTGATTAGTTTGTAATAACTGTGAGATTCAATCTCAACCACAAATCAATGGATAAATTAGGATACTAATATTTTTGGTAATTTGACTTAAAATTATAATTAAAGGGCATTTTAGGTATTTTAAATTTTTTATCTCTCCTCTCTCTCTCTCCCCTATCTCCAGCCTCCGACGAACACCATGTGATACCCAAAATACACCAAGGTACACAATGTGATACCCAAAATACATACAATGTGATACCCAAAACACATCAAGTAAACTTTGAGACCACTGTGATACCAAGTGTCGGGAATGCTCACAGGTGGATGTTTAGTGGTCGATCATCAAAGACGGCGTCTTGGTCAGACAAGATGACCGGAGGACGTCACCATAGTAGTGGTGGCTGCCGGAGAAGACCACCAGATTTGGTCCATGTGTGTCTCTGTGTGTTGTATATATACATATATTAAAATAATTAAACTAATTAAAGTAAATTGGAATATTAAACTAATTAAAGTAAATTGAATAATCAACACAATTTACTAATTTACCATTTGTTTTATTTTAGTAAATAACATTAATTACCTAAAATGATTGGTTTATATTGGAACTCACAGTTACCATAAACTATCTAGTTCTCATTTGATTGGGCCCTGTATATCTATATGTATATACACACACACACATATATGTATATATAGATATATGGGGTAAATCAAATGAGAATCACAAAATGTTTTAAATTGGTGAGAACTGATTTTAGAATAATTTTTTATATGGCTTTTTTCATCAAATGTTAGGATTTAAGATATTCCTTCACATATATTTGTTTCATAATGTGATAGTTTCACATATTTTGTTTCACTACTTGAATATTTTTTAAGTAAATTTTGTTTCACCAAGTGAAATAGAAACAAGTTTCACGTATAATTTTTTCATAAGGTGAACACAAACATATGTAAACAATATTTTTAAATCATAGTTTTTATGAAATATATCATATAGAAAAATATTTTTATGTCAGTTATCAGGAGTTTGTGCTCTTTTTGGTTCTCATTTAGTTATCGTTACACACACAAAATATATACATATATGTATAAGGCCTAATCAAATGAGAACTATTTAATTTATGGTAACCGTGAGATCCAACATGGACCAATCATTTAGGATAATTAATATGATTTCTTAAAATAAATATAATGGTAAATTAGTAAACATGATTTCTTAGTAAACTAATATGATTTCAAGTTACTTTAATTAGTTTAGAATTTCAATTTTGCATTTATATCTTCTCCCTCACTCTCTCTTTCTCTCTCTCTCTCTCTCTCTCTCTCTCTCTCAAACCCCCAAATTCCTTTATCTTTCTATCTTCCCACCAGACCCGATTCAAACCCAATCAGACTACCACCCTCATCATTGCCAAATATGATTAGTTGAATTGAAATCAATGGTATTCACAATTCATCTTATATGTGATTGGGTATCACACTGAGGGTCGTTTGTGTGGTCGATAGGAGATGTAACACAGTGGAATCACAATGCATCTTATATGTGACTGGGTATCACACTAAGGGTCGTTTGTGTGTCTTCTGTTTAACAGAGTCAATATTTTAGGTATCACAGTGGTATCACCGGAGGACGGTGGCCGGAGGATGGAGGACAGGGGACGGAGAGAGGAGAGAGAAGAGTTTTAAAATACCTAAAATGTCCTTTCATTAAAATTTTAATTCAAAATTACCAAAATTATGAATTTCCTAATTTATCTATTGATTTGTGGTTGAGATTGGATTTTGTGGTTACCACAAACTAGTCAGTTCTTTTTAAAAGTTCTTGTATTTTGGTGTAATTTCCTTAATTAATTTTTTTAATTGTAATTTAATTTAGGTTCAATTAATAAGTAATTTATATTTGGTTTAGTAATATATTTTTCTTATAAGGATAATTAAAAAATTATTTTATTAAGACTCGATAATTATCCTAATTATATTTTAGATTTTTTATATTTTAAAATGAGATGTTTATCCTCTATTTGGTTATGTTTATCCGCAGTTAGTTACACGAATTCAAATGTGGAGCTTTAATAAGTTGTACTTATGCGTAATTTACTTGTAATCTTGAATTTTAAGTAAAATGCATCAATATACAGTACGTCATGCATAAAAAATGGTTTTTAAAAGTTTTTATAAATTGATTTATAATATAGTATAGATTTATTTTAATTAATAACATAAAAAATAATTAATTAACACTCTCGGCAGATTTTAATTTTAAAAAATAATTAACTAATATCCGTCTGAATTTTTGACTAATTAAAATTAATTTCTAAAAGATAAAAAAAATTAATTTTTAACTTAATCCGCCAGTAATCCGCTAAAAAACTAGTCAGGAATAATTTTTTATTTTTTTAAAATATTTATCATACAGCGGATTTGTGCCTGAAGTCAATTGATGTTGACTTTTTTAATTTTCACCGGTAATCCACCAATAATTTTTTGGGCAAAAAGAATTCCATTTTCCTTCTTGTTCATCAATCGGAAATCAAGACAAACCAACCGAATAGTTAGAGATGCCCCAAGCAAAGCAGCCATTTCCTTTGCTTGCTCGATCAAACACAGACTATCATACACTGGGAAAGAGTCAAAGTCTTATGGGATAACATAAACAATTTCAGTTTCTAAAATCTGAAATCCGTAAATATCCGTCGGAAAAAGTCACTTAGCAACGTGTGTGTATATATATAACTTTTTATTATAAATTTATGTAAAACACATATTTAATGAAAAATGACCATGTATCAAGACATGATAATATCGGGAACCATATAGATTATGCATAATTAATTAAGACAATATTTAATTAACAAGTATTTGTCTTAAATAGAGTATATATTTTTTTTTGTCCAATTGTTTGAGAAAATAGAAGATGTTAATAAAGATAAATATGTGTTAGAAATATTAAAATGCATGAATGGTATTTTCGATAGATTATTTCTTTTAACATAGTTTATCGATAAAATGATCACGGAAAAAATACAATTTATGATTAACAAGACATTAAATTACAAATCAATTATTTGAAAAAGTTTCTAGCAACTTCCTAACACAAAAACTCCAAGACTATTATATGAATATGCAATCCAATATTTAGTGGATGTTATCATCAACACAAACTCACCAATCCATTATATTGTAATGTTGTCATCTTGGTGGTTGGTTGGAAATGGAACCCTTTTGACTCATGCCTGAATTTATTTTGTTTTGATTTTGATTAGGGGTGTGTAGAAAATCAATCGATTCAGTTAGAACCGACTGATTCAATTAGAACCGACTGATTCAATTAGAATCGATAGATCATAATTGGATATCCAATTGTAATTGGATCGGATAAAAATTGAAAATTTCAACATCCAATTTGGATCGGTCGGTTCTCGGATAGCAACCCAGAACCGATCAACATCCAATTAATCATCCAATGATCATCCGGTTGTCCATCCAACCATTATCAAACTATCATCCAATTAATTTATTTTCAAGTTGTTAAAATCGAAATTTGTTTTACATGATGCTTTGAATTTTTAAATTCCCTTGTGTTGATTTTAACACATATTAAAAGTGATTAATCAATTTGTATCATTGTTGGAGAATTGGATTGAATTAGCACACTTGATAGATCCAATCTCAACGGATCATCCATCGGATATCCAGTAAAATTATCTAATGGATGGAACCCAACGATCAAATTTATCCAATGTTAATCGGATCGGTTGCAAAGTCCAGCATCAAATGGATGATTGGGTCGGTTCGTTTCCCTCATATCCAATGAATATCAACCGATAAACAGACATAGTTTAGACACCCTCTTCTATAAACTAAAACTCTAGATTGGCCAGATAAGTAATAAACAAAAGTAATACATAAAAATTTATATCATATATTATATTAAAATCTTATAAACTAAAATAATATAAATATTTTAAAATGATTAAATAATATACATTATTCTTCAAATTTTAGGACTCGGTTTACTTTTAAAAAATAGCTTATGCTAATTTTTTATTAAATATTATCTCTCCTTTCCTCTTTTCCTAACATACATGCACATAATTAAGTCTATATACAAAGTAAACATATGTAAACACTTTTTTTTTTAGAAATAGTGTTATAATTTGTGAACATACTAAAAATTTACAAGATTTGGTATAGTTTATAAACATATTGTGCGAACTAAAACAACAAAACTAAATCTACCATTTGTGAACACCATTGTACGAAATTGTGTTCACAATATATTCACCTTGTATGTATATTTAATTGTGTATGTGTGTGCATGATGTTACTGGAGAGAGGAGAGGAGAGGAGAGGATTTATAACCATATGTTCATTTGAGAAATAGATAAACAATCCTCGATATATAGAGAGAGGGGGTGGGAAGAGAGGTTTTTTACAAACCCAACAATTAGTATAAACCAATTGATTGAGAATTTTATAGAGATGATAAAGGTTTATTCATTATGATTTTGAATACTTATTAAGATTATCATAGTTTATTTATTATAATCAACGCTTTATATTAGGAAACACTCGAGATATCCATTGAATCATATATTTATTAGACTAGATGAACGATTGAGATTGATTTGTATGATTTGTATCAATATGACGATTTGTAAATGATATATGATGTATGTATATGGACCAAATCAGATGGTATAGGGGTGAAAAACAAGTTTCCAAGGGTAGTTTGAGATGGAATGATGATTATAAGTTGAAGAAAAGTCAAATTGAAGCTCAATTTTGACGAAGGTCGTGCATTTGAGTGGTGCACGGAAGGAACGCCTCTTCTCTTTAATTATTCTTTTTGCTACTTTTGGGTGGCTTCAATCTATCCTCTTAATTACTACATCCAACGCTTTTTCCAACTTCTTTTATTTTACATCAACTCAGCCACTTTCAAAAATATTTATTACGATAAAAAACCTCTATCAAACTTTTTCATAATGTAATCTTAACTTTATTTTATTGATATATTGTTAAGTATAAAAATTAATGTAATAAAATTACATGTTTACTTATATCACGAAAAATATCATTGTTTTAATTATATATTTATTTTACATAAAAGAAGTGTTTATTAAATATATGCATACAATATATATTATATTATATTATATAAAATTGAGTTACTAAGGAATCCGTAAAATTGTATTAAACTATGTAAAAGATATATATAAAATTGGGATTTTCAAAGTATACGATAAAAACTGTATAAAAATATGTTCAAATCTATTTTTCTTATTAGTTTAAATATATTAAAAAGAAAATATAATTACTTCACTTGTGTAATTATTTATTAATCATATTAGAATATAATACTTATTGGGAAGAGTCATCACTCTCACTTTCTTATCGGGTACATTGCCAACCACAAAAATGGATTGTGGTAAATGCATTTTATCTGGTAAGTGCATTTTATCTGGTAAGTGCTTATCGTATAAGTCTTTTTCCTCACTAGGTAAGATTTTCGGTTCTTGTTATGTTTCATATCGGGTAAAATTATTGGTCCATGTTATGCTCACAGGTTAGATAAGTGACAACCGATAAGCGATTACCTTGTAAGAGTTTGGTAAAAGACACCTAAGTCTAGCTTCATAAAAGAAAATGTTGAATGTGCATCAATGTTTTAGGGAGAATAATGATAGTAGATTTTATCTAAAGCTCGTAGGATCACAGTTGGGAGAAAATAATTAATAAAAGCTGGTGCGGGTGGTATTGCGTCAAAGAAACAGTAACCATTCAAAACTTGCATCCTGTAGTTCTAATTTTATGTTTCACTTTCTAACGAGAGTTTGTGATTCTATAGGCACAAAATGCCAATGTTACACCGTTGCACAATGAGCATGAAAACAAAAATAAATAACATTTATGACATCAATGCCGAATGACAAGTACAGATGAGAGTTTTAACGTTCTATACATATTATAGCATTATTTGATGATAGCAAATTTGAAGTTACTTGACATCTTTTAGTATACAAAGAACCCACTGTGAGAACCCCGAATCACCAATCCAACTTCGTACCTTTATTATCGAAAGTCCATGGAATAACTATAAGAAATCAAACGTTTAAACTCTCTTAATTTTGAAAGTAAAAGACCCATACAACTGAGTTCCGATTTACATATCCAAATAAAAACTCACCTGATTATGGGGCATATATATAATTATCTAGACATTGTTTTGTGAGATTTTGTACATGAGTTCAGTGATACAAAAAATATAATGATCACCTTCCCATCATATTCTTTTTTACCTAACATTATAATCTGTAAATGTTACACAGAAGACTACAATACAACATCAAGAAAAATATATGAACTTTGACCAAATCAAGATGTAGAACAATACAAACAAGATAGCACAAGTGGTAAAGAAGTAATCAAAATCACAAATCTTCAAACGGGGACCAAGGCTTCCATTCAAAAATGAGTTCCTCTAGCTTCAGGTCACGGTGACTAATTTGAAAAACAATAAGATGATTAGCCCATATGCAACTAAAAAGCATATAAAAGAGACATTAAGAATGTCAATAATAAAGTGGAATAGGCGAACTGAATGCACGAGAAAAATGATGAACCAAACATGATGGATGAAATTTTGATTGTTTACACAATGATTAAACTTGTAGAAGAAAAAAGACTAGGGCACCTTATAAGACACAACAAAAGCATGGTATGATGTTAGCATACAAGTTACATCATGCATATTGTAAAACAACAACAATTGTAGAATCAACATCAAACAGAGAAACAACAGCCACAAATTGTGAAAATAACTCTAGCCTTGGTGCTACATGATTGATAAAGAACCAATGTAACTTACGCATAGGTAACATATTGTTTGATACTGTGTAGCATGTTCAATGTGGCTTTTTTATTCTGAAAGTTTGAATATCAAATGAAAATACCGTGTTTGAAAATGCAGAGGGCTTATTGGAATTTGGAAGGGAAAGTCCATCTTTTGATAGAAAGAAACACACTTCTTTCATAAACATAAAAGGGGAAGGTTATAACATCAATGATAACTTGTACATCATTCTTATTACCTTGTAACTAAGAGATTTTAAAATCCAAGCACTAAAAGGTAGTACATCATGATCTAGAGTTGTGTTTAAGAGTTTTGGTTTAAATACATTATAGTGTAGCATAGATTCTATAAAACTTAAAACCGATTAAATACGAAAAATCTCGAAAAAAGCAGGTCATGCAATTACGTTACGACCTCCGACCAAAAACTCTGTTCAAAAGCCTTCACTATGTTTAGAAACCTTAAAGGAGGTTTAGTAACAACTCACAAATTCAAATAAAAATAACATTAGAATTTATATAAACTATACCAAATCAAGATACAAACATGATTCCACATAGTATTACTAAGTTTCAAAGTAAGCTATCACATTACTTTCTAACAAGCTTCTTATACGAAAGAAACTACAAAGGGAATAAGATCAAAATCAAACATTCTTTCCCTCTTAACTAACTTCATATTCAAAAGATTCCAAATAATTCGGTCCTCACAGTCTGCCCTTCCCTTTACCTGTTAAATGAAGTTGTCTTGAAAAGCATATTTTTAAAACAAAAATGAGGGCTAGAACATATGATTTAGTGAAATTCCCATGTTAGTGAAGGAAACCAATAAAGTCACTTTGATATAAAGCAATTACATCAAGTAATAACAATGTAGGCTAGCAAGACTACATCCCACAAGGAAACTATGCACGACAATTACTTGTAATAAAAATGCACACTCCGATAGGATCGCAATCAATGTCGGCAATGGAACCACACAAAAAACATTCATGGGTTATAGATATCATCTCTGCATGGATCATTACAGTCTCACATCAACATGTGCTCATGTTGTGTAAATCCCTTAACCCAAGTAGCAAATATCAAGTCACATGTGTTTAAATCAAACATCATGTATCATAAATCATATAACCGTTGTAGATAGACAAGGCATTTCAATAATAATTATATTTGACCAAGGTCGCGGCTGAGGTCGCGCAAGTCTCTAGACAGCAATGGTTCAACCAAAACTCCCATGTTCAGCCCAACAATATCACATTTCAAAACCATGTTTCAATCCATAAATCTTCCAAACGTTTGGACATAAAAACCATCTCAAACCAGAAATCAAAATCGATTATCGACCTTCTTCTCCTCATGTAAGCGACCTTCTTCTCCTCATGTAAACGACCTTCTTCCTCACGTATCTCTATGATTTCTCCTTATACAATCGATCAATCTTGTTGTGATTATTAACATAAATCAATTTCTGTGTATTCCCGTGATTCCTATTTCTGTAATTTCTCTTCAGAATCGATCGACCTTTGTGTGATTTTTACAATCGATCTACCTAGTTTCTATTTAGAAACATAATGAATATCATAGGTTAGATATAGTGGCATGTACACGTATTGACATCTACCCTACAAGTCAATAATATGGAAGAATGCCCTTTTTGGTCATTTACATGTAAAAGCAAAATTTGCCAAACACTAAAAAAAATAACTTATCAGCTTATTGTGTTTTGGTATCACCATAAGCTAATCCCAACGCTTTTTATATAACTCTGACACCACATAAGTTAATTGTTAATAAGACTTTCACAAAAAAACATAAGTTGTTTTAAATGTGCAATGCCAAACACCCTCTTAGAAGAGGAAAAGTTCCAATCAAAAGCTTCAATTTCATTAATTTTTTCTCCTTCTATGATTTCTACTCAAAACACAAACACACACTCACTTGCAGATTGAAGGTGATTCTAGAATGAATAAGAAAAGGAAGTATCTTTATAAGTGGGACCAAATTCCAATCTAGACCTTCTGAAACCTACAAAGTACAGGAAGGTCCCTTAACTTCTACTTTTACACAAAACTAACTAGCCAAGGCTATTACAACATCTCCCCCTCAAAGGAATTTGGTCCCTGAATTCCTTCACTCGAATAAATGAGGGTATTTGGATTTCATTTTCAGCCCTAGTTCCCAAGTAGCTTTTTCACTCTTGTGATACCCCACTGAATCTTTACTAAACCAATCTCTTTATTTCTCAACTCTTACCTTATAATTGGTAATAGCTTCCGGCTCTTCAATGTAATTAAGTTTCTCATCCACTTCCACTTTTGACAACATGTCGCCTTTTCCATATCGACTAAACATTTCCTCAGGTTGGAGACATGAAAGGTACTATGAATGCACCCAATTCTTCTGGAAGTTCTAACTTGAAGGCTACCTCACCAACTAGATTATTGACCACAAAAGGTCTGATATACCGTAGAATCAACTTTCCTTTTTTACCGAAATGAACTATTTCTTTCTACAATGATACTTTTAACATTACAATATCCCCAACGAGAAAAACGCTATCGATTTACAGCGTTTGTTGGCGTAACTATGTTGGTCATCTTTATTTGTTCACGAATTTGACCGATCTTATCTGCCTTTAACTGGACAATTTCCAGTCCTACCAACTGTTTCTCTCCACTTCATTCCAACAAACGTGTTCTACATTTTCTATCGTAAAGAACTTTGAAGGGTACCTCTTTAATACTGGCATGATAACTATTGTTTTAAGAAAATTTCTATCAAAGGTAAATGCCCTTGCCACGATCCTCCAAAGTTAATTATACAAGCGCGTAACATGTCTTCAAGTGTCTGAATCGTTCTCTCACTTTGTTCGTCGGTCTACGGATGGTAAGGAGTGCTCAACTTTATCTGAGATCCTTTTACCCTCTGAAATATTTTCCAAAATATATAAGTAAATTGACCGTCACTATCTGAAATTATCGATACTTGCACTCCATGTCGAGCTTACCACCCCATCAATATACAATTTTCCTAACCTTTATATTGAATATCGAGAAGAAATGAGCAGATTTAGAAAGTAGATCCACTATGATTAAGATTGCATTAAAACCTCTTGGCATTCTTGATAACTTCGTCAGAAATTTCATCATAATATGATCCCATTCACTACAAAAATGAAGAGTATCAGCAATGAAAAAATCCTTCGCAAATCCGTTACTAAAGGCATCTTCGTCGTTGATAGTCCATCAGTCAAAAGCTCGTAGGTAATGCTATCAAAGATGAATTAGCGATTGTTTTTTGCGACGGATTACCGACGGAATAATTTCAGCGATAGATTAGAGAGGGAAATCTTTCATAGACGAATTAGCGGCGGATACTTTTAGCAACAGATTAGCGAGGGACCAGGATCTTTTAGCCGACATATACTCCGTCGAATTTAAAAAATAAATAATATAAAATTACATAATTCCTATATTTTATACAAAATCTTCCCATAAAATAACAAACCAAAATTGTCCAACAAATTAAACTAACCAATTCATAAAATTTAAAATATCAAATTCATACAATCTAATGTTCAAATTCATACAATCTAACTACCGAAATGTGGGGGAGGTGGGGGAGGGGGGAAAACGTATCCTGACTACCACATAAACGCAGCAAAATGCTCCGATAACGAAATCTGCTCGGCTAACTGCAAGCGTGTCTAGCCTGTTCGGTCTCCAGATCTGCCCTACTCTTCCGTTCGGCCTCCATCTCGACCTGATGGCGTTCCTCCTACAGTCGCGCCTCCTTCTCTACCCTTGCTAACTTCTATCTCAACTCCATTACATGTAAATATTCAATATTCAACAAAAATCAGTCATTTGTACATAATAATATAACCAACATACCTTTGTTGTTGATCCAATATCGTATGATCTCTCGTTGCTAGTGCTACATCTACCAGTCACAGCATAAGAAGGATCCTGGGAGGTCCGGAAACCAAAAAGACGGCCCTCTTCCGTCCTTCGACACTTTGGTCCCAAAGAGATGCCTCATCAAGAGGAGGGGTGTCGGCACTAGACTACGACTCATCCCTAAGCAATTGAAATTGCTCATGTGGTTCATGAGAACAAAAACGGATGAGGTTATATGTAGAAAATTCAGCAACATGACGGTTGGAAATCAAACATATCCAATGCATGTTTTTAACAATTAAAGTATTCTAATTACCAATGGTAGTCACATTCTCAACCTATCTACTTAGCCCGACGTCTTCCTAAAAAATGGCAGCCCAAACTAATAGCATCACTATGTTTATTGAAAAATATACTACTTTAAACCTACCAAACATATCTATAAACCAAAGCAATTGTTTTAGAAAACTTACATGAAACCTAACAGCTTTGGGGTAACTGAACTGAGGAGGATCAGTAAGCTGGCCGGACGAGCCTAGATCGAACTTCCGGTTCGTGCAATGGGTACGCTAAAACACCTCAGTAGTAGTCAGATCACGACACATTATATGTGCCTACAGTAGAAAATTAAGTTAAGTTATTAGTAAACATAGAGAATTAATTACATATTAAAAAAATGTATACTCACCATCCTGTCTCGATATTGTGCAGTACTAATCGATCCCCCGGTGTGCTTGGACGACACCCCCTCAAACTGTGTGTTTCGATTGGCCTTATTGATTATGGATTTCCTTTTCCAATACTCGGTATCCCAAACCTGTTAAAAACATAACACATATATAAGTCGGTACGAAACACATAGCAATTCACAAAGTTAACAATGAAGATACATACTTGGTCAATCATCTAAATCCAAAACCTCTCTGGGATTCATATAGGACGGTGTAATCGAATTCCTGAGAAGTCCTTACTGTAACACCCCCAAACTATACATTGCATGTAACACATATTTCATACAAAAGAAACACATAATATTATCCCATTCAGGTCCCTTAATACAAGAATCTAATATGACCAAATACAAGGTCCAAAAATTCTAATACATCACTTGTACTAATCAATCAAAACTATACATCAAAGCAGATCTTCAAGTAGAAATGYRTATAGGAAAATATTAAATTTTCCCCCTTCCCTTACTGTCCGTACCTCCTGCAACACATAGTTAAAATCACAAAAAGAGGGTTAGACCGAAAGGTCTATTGAGATACCCAATTTATGTCATTGCAGGGTGAAAATCACCAAAATCTTTATGGAAAACAACATTTCATATATATAACAAATATATGAATAAATAAGAATATAATACCAGATCTTTTCCACACTTCAAAGAAAGTGTTTAGCTATATAAATCTCGTACCTCAGAACCAATCAGGTTTCACATAATGTCATTTTTAAACCTTTTCAAATCAAAACAAGGTTTAAATAAAGTTTTAGGCCAAACCTGATGTTTTCTCCTCAATAACATCCAGACTATGATTTCCAATAAGAACTTTGATCCTAAATCTTTAAATCACAAA